>NC_055964.1:3262500-3550000 GCF_018492685.1 Alosa sapidissima
TAGCATTACAATAGTCTATCCTTGAGATGACAAAACATTAATTTCTCGGCATCTGGTAAGGATAAGGACTTCCTTATCTTTGAAATGTTCCTTAAATGGTAAAATTAAGTTTTGGTGATCTGTTTTATGTGATTACTTAGTGCTAGGTCCTGGTCAATTATAAATCCTAGGTTTTTAACACTTATGGATGGATAGATACATAGATAGATACATAGATACATAGATAGATAGATACTTTATTGATCCCTAGGGGAAATTCAAGAAATTTTGAGGGAGGGCTTAATAACAGACGACTGCGGTACATGCCCTGATAGAATTATTTATAATCTAGAGCAAAACATTATCCAGGAAGGGGAGAACAGTCTTAAGAAGGTGAGTAGGAATAGGGTCTAGTAGACTAGTTGTAGATTTTGATGAGGAAATTGTGAAAGTGAGATCTAATATGTTGTGTATATGTAAATGAATTAAATGTTGTTTGAGGTCTCATCTGTGATTCTGCTATCTTTCAGCAATGGAGTATGTGTATTTGGTGAAACTGATTGGTTATTGATCTTATCCCTAATTGTTTGACATACAATCATAATACTGACATACAATCATACTGTTGAAAATAAGAAAATAACTGTTTTGTGAACTTTATTCAACATAGCCAGTAATTTAGGCGAAATTTATGGTGTTAATTATAGTATAATATACAATTTCACAAAAATAGGGTTAAAACAGGTTAAAAAAAATGGAGACATAATTTTTCTCCATGTTCAATGACCTCTAAAGACAGTCCAACCACTCTCCAAAAATTAACATTTCAATCCCACAGAAACCACATAGGCCCCCTGACTAATAGCCACCTTCCTTGTTGTTCACCGTCGCAGGACTGTCGTTATCCTGTTAAGCCCGCCTTAAGACTCTCTAACAAAATAGAGCGCTGTGATTGGATGACGTCCAGGGCGTCAGCCAATAGAAATCCCTATGGTTTGCTACTAGACGTACAGGCTGAGCAAATTAATTTGCCGCCGCTAGGGTGCGTCTAGATTTCTAGGCTAATATTTCCTCAAAACTGCTGCAAACTTGATTGCTGATCCGATCTCCTCCATTTTCAATCTTAGTCCACACAGTGATTCTATTCTCAAGTCATGGAAATCTGCATTTGTTCTCCCACTTTTAAAAAGTGGAGACCCGTCGGTCTTAACCTTTTTGACGCAAAGTGCATCAAAAAAAAAAACCCTTTATTCTCTGCTATATTGCCCCGGAACTGTTAGTCTCAGCGAGATGAAACCTTTATAGCTTGGCAGAGAAGAAGTGGGGCTTTCCAACGAGACTACGCAGTTGTCTGTACGATCAAGTATGAAAATGGAAAAAAAAAAAAAAATCATTAAATTAAATCAAATTGCATCCTATTTACAGTCTATACTTCTCTGCGTTCACCTGCGCACCTATTACTCTCGTTTGAATTACTCTCGTTTGAATTACTCGCGAACCCGTGATCGCATAGACAACGCATGTCAGTTGAAAGAGGAGACACAGAGCTATCATTTAATACCAAGTACATCCTTCTGCAGTATTGGTGCACCGTGCAACACAGGTCAAAGAAGAACAAACGCTTGGTCACATGTGCGGTCAAATTGGTCGCGCTATAGAGCCCTGCGATATAGCCTTAACTCAAAGCTTATGCCTTTTTGATCAGCTACAGACAACAAGTGGCAGACATTTGAGTCATATCATTGCAAATATCTGATGCATCATTCCACAAAATAATTTGTCTTCACCATCATCAAGTTATTCAATAGGATAAACATATAGCTTTAACTCAAAACAGCCGTTTTAATTTGTAAAAAATGTCACATGCAGCCATGCTTAAATTCCGCTCACTGCACATTTATTATAATGTATTATAATGTAATACTCAGTAGTCATTACTGAATGCTTAGCTAGAATGATGTTTTCCTATCATCTTATTTTTTCTGTGGGCCTGTAATTGGGCTATGGGTTTTCTACAGGAATAGCATGTTTGAACTAGTACTAATAATAACACAGAAAAACTGAATGGGTAGTATTTTCAGTTTATCTCCAATTTCAAGTTAAAATGCGTAATTGCTGCATAGTAAAACCTAGAGCAAGGGTGTAGCAACATGTTTTTGCTGCAACACACACAACATCCAATTGTAGACTAACTTAAAAAAGCAATCCTTTTTGTATGTTGTTTATAAAATATTAGATAATGTTCAGTGCCATTTCACCAAAGACATGTTGGTTAGGTGCCTAACATTACATTTTGCTGCCAGCATGGTTTTATTTTGTTTACCTGTGCGGTGTTGGAGGCAGCCCAGGTTTCATGGAATTGATGGGGATCATTGGAGGAACTGGGGGTTACCACACCCAAATCTGCTCAACCTACAGGCAGTCTACAAAAAATAGGAAGATGTTAACGACACTTGTGACAGGCTATTACCACATAATCAAGCTAACCTTTGTGTGTAGTGAAGACATCCCTGTAATAAACAAATAAATCCATAATGTGAAGAATAACTGGGTCATTCTACAAAAAAGGTGGAAATGGCTGGTACATGAACTTGTGAAAATTATGTCCAATTTGTAAATTCCGTCAGATCGTTTTGGCCATCAACTTAAGATTGTCAGTGTTTCCCACACATCGAGTTTTTTTGTGCTGCACCGCCACAAATTCAAAAATGACCGCCACATAAAAGATTTTTTTCTTGTCTTTTCAAATTCAGTGAAGTCCTGTTTAATTACGCGCCCTTCTATGCGCACCTCTAACTACAGCTTCTGCCCCATTCTCCCTTTCTCTCTGTACGGACGCGCCACTCCTCTGCTCATCAATTGAAATGCTATCGTGCAGGAATTGTTTTTTTTTTTTACAGTCTATGGTTTGAAGAGAACAGGCTAAAATGCTATTAATTCCGATTACCATCATGCAGTGGGCTTTTCATATGCCTTCCTATCGAACCGCTTCAGATGTAAATCAGTGAATGTATGGAATTTGGTCTCTGCATTCCATTTAAAGGCATTGCTCAAGACTGCTATTGGTTTGCTTTCACTAAATCTTATATGAATTAACCTAGGCTAGACTCTGCCCACTTTGTGCATCTGACTCGCTCTGGCCACAGTGCACTGGTGGCATAATACGCTGCCTAGACTTTATGTCAGTAGCACCATTTTCAAAATGCAAATGTATTGCCTCTGCAGCAGCTGGACGTTGCATTGCGTAACCTATGCAATTACGTGGATGCCATCAGTCCCCTTTGAAAGAAAGATGTGACTTTCCTGCCACCTGTTGGATAAGAAATAAATAAGCAATGCTCTAAGAAAGATCCACTCTGCTGAAAAAATGAATGCCAATATTCAAAATGAGCAGATGGCCTCTGTTCATAGTGTGTGATGTACTTTATCAGATCCAGTGGGGGAGAATACTTAAGTAAGCTACTGTACTCAACCACAGTTTTTCTGATGTTTGTAAATCAATAATAATATTGAATTAATAATAATTCAATTTTACACTACTATATTTCCACTCAAATTAATTTCAAAGGAAAATATTTTTCCCTCCACTGAATTTATTTATATTTATAATTTTAAATGGTCAACACAATTGATAGGCAACCGACAGACATACCAATACCAACACTCAACAGCACTAGAGCACCTCAACATTAACAGACCTCCCCAAATTATAATAAATTATAGGTACAAGGTGCAAAATCCTCAAGCTTGTATGCTTGAATAGGAGATGGGACACTGCCTGCCTTCTCCTCACTATTCAAGACCTCAGATCAGTCACACAATTTTTCTGTTACCGCAATCTTACTAGACATATTGACTAGGCCAGTGGTTCTCAAAGTGGGTTCCTGGTAGTCTGCGACCCCTAGACAGGGTCAGCAGAATAATTTGCAATTACAAAATTGTGCAGCATCATGAAAAATGCATACAGATGGGGGGGCAATAAAGCAAGAATATTTTGTCTGTTACTTTTACTCATGTTAACTTTAGGCCATAGAAACTCTAATATGATTGTGACAGATCATGTCAGTCCGTCATGAATCGCTCACTTTGCTCAGGGAACAAGGAACCGAACGTACTGCTACTTATTCAATTAAATTTAAAGAACTTTATTTATCCGTTAGGAACTTCACATGTGAAGGAGCAGCAAGATGTGTCCAGACCCAACAGTACAGACAACAAATAAACAAACACACATGCACACACACACACATTAGACATATGGCAGATATGGCAAAGCCTAAGCAAATAGTATCCCCATAATGGAGGAGCAATAAATAAAATAAAAATGAAAGAGTCCAGTATTAAAAGAAAAAGAAAAAAAAAGAGAAAAAAGTCCAAAAGGTGTTCAGCCATTCAAAACTGGCTGCCATTCAGCTTAGACTGGCTTATTACGAAGAAATGTCTACTTTGTCATGTGACACTAAGACCAAACAAGCTAAATTGAGAAACTGTTACATTGAATGAGTGAAGGAATCACGTGTTTCAAGTGCTCACAAACGAAGCCATGAGGCCACCCAAACATAATTGAACACACCAACGTTTGGCAAAGTGCGGAAGAATTGATTAACGCAACCTATGATCACAAATCTCTTTGAATGTAAGGACAAAACTAATTTCCTCAGTTGAACCAACAGCAGAAAACATGGATTGTAAACCTGACCACAACTTCATTGTACATGTCCCCAAGCTAAATGTATTAATAGGCCCCCTAAAATCCAGAATTAAAGTGCAAACGAATATTGGTTTCAATTAGAACTGATTGAAAGTAATTTTGTACTCGTGTTGAAATATTCAATCAAAGTATTCCACAAAACTCCTGGACTGGTTACACCACACTCCATGAGAAACGTAACCAAAGGTAAAAGGTATACTATGCAGGTTTAGGTATTTTTGGTGAGTTTAAAGCTCCCTATTGAGTCGCGATGTATTTAAGCTTACAGTATGTTTCTCTGCTTTTGTAAATAGCAAACTTCTCGCAACTTATCCCCCCTGTACACAATGCTTTTGTTGTGGAGGTGAATGATTAACAACAGGCAAAAACTATCTCCAAAGAGCTATATCTACTAACAAGGTAATGTTTCAGATTCTCACGAGTTTTGACGGAGCACCACTCTTGGAAGTTGCATGGCTGGTTTTCTCGGTAGGGACTCGCTACGTCTATGCTGTATAGCTATGCTAGGTGAACTATTCGCCTATTACAAAGTTTGTTTACCATCAAATTGGCTTCATAAAGGTGAAAATCTTGCATAATGTGTCTTTAAAGCTACAGTCAGGGATTTTACGCGATTTCAAACCCATAACATGTTTTGTCATATTCAGAAATTATCTCTTCATGACTATACTCCAGGCTCAAAAAACTGGAAACAAAGTGGGGGCAGCCTTCCCCCAAACAAAAATTAAACCTTGCGTGGAATTTCTCTGGGAATACTAAAGGTAGAGGTAAGCAACCTTTCTGGCGTGTTTCGTTTGGTCCCTGGTTAAAATATAATGTACATTTTTGCACAAAAGCGTCTGCTAATAAATGTAAACATAAACACAAACAAACGTGACTCCCTACGAAATCCCTGACTGCGCCTTTAAGGGGCTGTGAGAAATTACATACCCCACCTTTAACTCATGGTAACAAGTAGAAACGTCTGTATACCTTTAATACAAGTCAGATATTTCACCCTGCAAGAGCTATGAAAGCCCAAGGGCAAGTTTCAAGGCCCAGTCACTGACAGGCCATAACTATTCCTCTTCTCAACTCTGAGGCCCTGTGTGCCCTGTCCAGAGAAGAACTGACTATTGATACCTGCTGTCAAACACATCCCTATCCCACCTCCAGAGAACAAGTAGTTACCCAAAAACATATAGAAACTGGAGATATAAATTCAAATGCAACATAGTTTAACAGTCCCTCTCTTTATAAATAATCGTTTGACATCCTGCGTCTGATGTCGGGAGCCATGTCATCTGCAGCTTATCTTTTCTTCGGGAAAAGGAAATTAGCAGCTTCTGCCAAAATGCTCGCAAAGCTGTAACGTGAATCTACCGACAAATAGTCAGTTTGTTACCAGCTGAAAGGTTAGCACGCTCACCCAAAGATATTGTAGTCTGACGTTAACGTAACTGCACACAAAATGGCACAACATTCTCTAACGTTAGTCATTATACAAGGACGCAGGTCAAATCATGTCTCTGACCCACTCTCATCCACTTAGGTTGACAGAATATTCGCAGTTGTTTCATTCCAGTAACGTTACGCTTTCTAAAGCAACAGCTATAATTTTGAAGAAATAATGCTAGCCTGAGTTAGCCTGAACAATTTCTCATTTTACGTTGCTGACTTCGATAGTGTTAAGTTACTGCGCTAACAATGAATTCTACCTATACATTCTCTGATTCTACCCGGAGAAAAATAACTAGCATACCAAGGGAAACATTGTTCATTTTCATGGTCTCGCGAAGAGAGCCTGAAAACTATCGAACTCTAGGGACTTGCTAGGGAGTGGTTGGAAACAAAACACATTATTTTCATGTTTTCTGCATAGAACCGTTCACGTTGTCAGTTGTCTTCCGACTTGTATCGCAAGCTCAAACGTTAGCTAGCTAGTGCTACCAAGCAATCTACACTCTTCCTTATCTTAGCAAAGGGTAGACTTTACTAGTTAGCTTATAGCTAACTTAGCACGTTTCTTCTATGTGCAAACTAACATTAGCCATCGCTAACTAGCTAACGTTACACTTAACGAAGCAATGCCATATTAAAAGCATACCCGTGAAATCACAATAGAATTCTAACTTCGAGATGTCAAACATGTTAACAATATAAATGACAGCAGATAGCTCAACTAAATCAACGTTATAGTGATAATGGCAGCAATACATCAGCCTACAACTTCATAGCGACAGACATCTAACGCTGGTAAACCAGCTAACTTACGTTGACAAAGGAACCTTACCTTTGCCTCCTATCCACCGTTGATCGTTGCAATATTTGGTGCGTAGGATGGGCCGCAGCGCATATAGCTAAAGATCACCTATACGGATCTTAATTCAGCAAAGCTATTGGTGCGTTTCATTAATCGTAACTTAGCATTACCTTCCGTAAGTTACATGTCAGATCAGGTAGCTAGCAAGCTACCTAGCTCTCCAGCTAGCGTGGGTTGACTGCATAGATGACTGCAGCAACGTTAACGTTAATGATAACGCTTGCTAGCCTTTTCTCATTGACGACAGCTAAACGTGTTTGTATTCTTAAACAAATTGTATCCATTTGCTTGATCCATGTCGATTGTGATAATAAAAATAAGATAAAAGGGAGTTTACAAAGATGAAACTCTATAACGACTTAAGATGACAATATTTTACGTTGCCCATCTTCAAGGATCTTCGCACTACAACGTCAGCTGGCTAGACCGTGAAACCGCTATCCCAAACAACAAGACAGCTATGACAGCTCACAGCCTAGGAAGTAGCAATCTGTGTTTTACTCCATTCCATTCGTTCTATTGCACAACACTGCTGTATTTTAATGAGTATCGTAGGGCAAAACAAAAATGTAGAACTATCCACGTCAATGTTGCTACAACTAAATTATTACATTTGCCCAGCCAAGATGCCCAAAGGTGGAAGTGCCATCACACTTTTTGTAGACACAAAATCCGTTAAGTTGACCCAATAATCACATACAATTGCACTCCCTGCAATAATTATCACATTTTACATTAACATTAGCTTACATTAAATAGGACATTGAGCTGGGAAAAAATACTACTTATTATTAGCCTAATGAAGTAGAATAAGGTTATTATTAACGACCGTTAAAGTATGTCTCAGTGTACAGGACACTTTCCTGGATCAAGAGGTCACTGAAAGAAGTGCATTATTGGGAGAAATACACTTAATATCATAATTTATTTTACAGTCTATCATTTGTGTTACTCGTTTCATGGGGGTGAAAAATAGGTCTACTGTTTGACACAAGTAACACTGGCAGCGCCACAACACCTATTTTCAGTGATTCTTGTTATTTTACTCCTGTAACTCCTCCATGGTCATCTTCATTGGCCTCCTGTAGCAGCCAGAACACTGGACATGTACTGGACCTACACTTTCATATTTAACTGTAGGCTACTCCCCCTCTCCAACTCTGTGATCCAAATGATGTGATGTGGTGACATCATGGTGACTTCCTGTCCAGGGGATGAAGTTGCTCCGCCTTAACAATCTTTGGTTGGATAGCATTTCTAACCAGCATGCATTGCGTTCAATCCATGCATCACGTCCATCATATCAAGTCAGATCTGCAGCGCTGCCTCAAAGTCGAATAAGCCCATTAGCTATCTGATAATTTTAACAGCCTATCATTAGGATGGATTCCAAAAGCCAATCAGAATGAAGGATTCCAGTAGCCAATCAGAATGCAGGAATTTGGCAGCCAATCAGAATGCAGGAATAATTCTGCGCATGCATCAGCTGTCAAACAAAAGTTTGGCCCCGGGTGTGGCCCAAGGACTAGCTAGCACCCTCTTATGTCAGAGTCTTTGACCTATGTAAACTTTTTCATGACTTTTTTCCTACTACATCATAAAGTCCTTTTAGGCAAGTCCCTCCACTCCACGGCTATAATGTAATGCTTTTTGGTCACTTATTGATTGGCACACATGATTGGCACGATGTATTCACATATGAACTTTTGGTGGCGGAAGGGGCAGAAGTGTAGACGACTGCCATGTTTGCGTTACAAACTAACCCCATACATTTCTATGGGAGATTTTTGTCTCCTAATTAGAAAGTCTCTGATCATACTGACTGTTGGGGATAAGCAACAGATACAATGGACATTCTACAGAAACAAGGAGGCGTGCTTGTTGGGCAGCCGTGGCCTACTGGTTAGCGCTTCAGACTTGTAACCGGAGGGTTGCCGGTTCGAACCCTGACCAGTAGGCACGGCTGAAGTGCCCTTGAGCAAGGCACCTAACCCCTCACTGCTCCCCGAGCGCCGCTGTTGTTGCAGGCAGCTCACTGCGCCGGGATTAGTGCGTGCTTCACCTCACTGTGTGCCGAGTGTGTTTCACTAATTCACGGATTGGGATAAATGCAGAGATCAAATTTCCCTCACGGGATCAAAAGAGTATACGTATATATAGTTCTCAGTTTTTTAGGGTCGCATTTTTGCAAAAGGGAAAAAAAAAAAAATTCTCCTTTTGTAAAAACAATATTTTTGACATTTGTAAGCACAGAATCACAGTTTCTTGATCTGTGTTCAGTACCTTTGGAAACCTTTTCTTAAGATTTTTTGAAACTTTGACATAGTGGTCGACTGGACTGCTGCATTTTATGTCTGGTCTGTTCTTATGCTTGTTTCGGTGCCACCACTTCTGAACCCATCATATACTTCGGCTCAAGGATCTGGCTACTTCCTGACTTATTTTTGAACCCTTTCAAAGGGTTTGTTTAATTTTGCTTTGTATCCTTCAAATCCTGTTTTGCTGTAGCCCTACGTGTAAATGCAATCTTACCTGTATTGAAATAAAATGTATAATTATTTAATTTATAAAAAATATACTAAATATTTGATGGTGAGATCTTCATGTCATATTGCTGTAGCAACTTCACCATCCTGATCTTTAGTCCCCTGCTATACAACAAATCATACCGTGGTCCGAGTTGGCCCAACACACCATTAGACCATTGTAGGCCTAACATAGCATTAGAGACTGTTGGAGATACAATGGTAGTACTAATAAAGATAATAATAAAAATATCAAATATAAAGCACAAAATATGATTCCCTAAAGAAGCTAACAGGCAAACATGGACAAAATGAGTTTTCATTTAATCTAGCCTCTTCAGATTTCATAATGAATGGCATTGAAATGTTGTACTCATCAATGTTGAATTAAAAAGCAGCCTTAATTTAAAGCTGTAACACATGGCGGGTGAGAAGATGTCTTTATTCAATGAAGCAACATAACATGGAAAGAATTAAAATATTCCTTACGAAAATAAATAAATCATTTGCTCTCTCCACAGAATTTTTTTTCTAGTTAAGTGTCGAGCTAAAATGACATGATTTCCTCTGTAGAATGTTGAATTATAATTCAACCCCCTTCCAACTTTTGGCACCGGAGTGTAGTGAAGTGAGCATAAAACTAACCAAGATCAGGTGCACCTTACAAAATTGCAATTCCATCATACTGCTGTAAGTGCATGTACGTTGAGCACATGCTATTCAGTACGCATTTCAATTGTGATCAGAGTTTTTTTTCTATAGCAGAAAACCGAGATCAAGGCCACAAACGCAATATACAACCCCTACATTTACACTACACATCATTTTTATGGCAAATCTGTAATTATGAGCCCAGGAATATGTGCCCACCCATGTGCCCATTACCCTTATTCCAAATTACAAACTAACTCACTGTGCAATAAGGGAAGGTTTACTTCTTTTAGATGCTGATGCACTGCTCCATTCTGAATTAGTACATCGCTGGAAACTGATCATACTTCCCTTACTCCGTTTTCTTAAACAGTTAATGGACACTCATATTGAAGCTAATACAATCAAAAGGAAAGAAAGAAAATGCATCACAGCACAAAATAATTTAAAGCCTTGTGTTGCCACAAAGTGGTGATGTAGAACTGGCACCCAGAGAGAGATTAAAAGTACAGAACATAAGGGCATTCGTTTTTGGATTTTAGAGAAATAAAATTATTTTCAAACCTGGGGTAAAATATTAAACTTTGTCATCAATACATTTTCTCCTGAGGACGTAATAACGGTGTAATGCAGTAGATGCAACTTTACTTTATCCATAAAAGGGGTTGCAGACATTAACCCGACAAATAGTTTGAGCTTGGGGTTCTGAGTCATGATTGTTTGGGTTAAGGGAAGTGGGTGGATATGAAAAGAGGGCAAAATGACCACACAAAAAAAGACAGGGCATGGGAGGAACGCCTGACTTAGAGATAGGATCTACACTGTTTTGAAGTTAAATATGGACACAGTAATCTGCAGGACTGTGACAGTTTGTTACTCATGCTCTTTGAAGGCGTCCAAGTCTAAAGCCGTATTCAGGAAGCGAGTCAACTCTAGCAAGTGGGCTTTCTTATTTCCAGTGGCTGGTGCTGCCGCTGGTCCACGTCCAGCGTACCTGCAGACAGACAAGACATATAGGCGCACGCGCACACACACACACACACACACACACAGCATTGCAATGTCAGACAGGATCTTGAATATGCAGTATTCATAGCTCAATTATGCTTTAGATATATGGCAGTGAATTGATGATGTAAATGTGAAGTGAGAAACAGATTGTTCTGTTTGCTTGCTTTAAAAACCATCTAATTCACAACTGTTAAATAAAATCATGTACCTCAAATCAGGAATGCAAACAGGTAAGGGGTAATAAAAAGGTGAAGATTGGGGAACCGTAGCGCAGCAGTAGCTTCGGCATCCCATGAACAGGTTCAGTATCCACAGGCACTCTGGTTGAGGTCATTTCCCAAACCCACTACCTCACCTCTGTCCCTCACTACCCCGTCATATCTCCCCACTATCCTGTCATATCTCCTCACTATCTTGTCAAATAAAGGATAAAAATGGGACAGGCTATACAATGACAATGAGTAGGACAATTGACATCACTTTGTGCCAGGGATGGAATTTAAACATTTTGTCCACCTTCCACTGTGGCTGGTGGATTCCAGCCACTCAACCTTTTTACCAACCACTAGAAATGTAACAATATTAGCATTTGATATCATGATTAGAGTAACCAAAATGATCACGGTTATCAGTATTATTGCGACATGATATTTTCTTTTTTATCTATTTCTAAACCTACAACGAATGTTGGACAGAACTCATAATTGGCCTGTCCTCTACGCACAGTAGCAACAAAACTAAAGGTCAGCAGAACAGCATTCATATACCAAGGTGTCTTGTAATGAAAGTGGTGTGGCTCCTTTAAAAGACACTCCGTTTGTGTGAGTTCTGAAGCATTCTATAATCCAACTATCCAACTTGATTTAAGTATATGACTACGGTCTGGAGCTGAGGCAGGAAAGACAAACATAATGCTAAACAGACTAGATTTCTCTACTGACATGTCCCTCCACTGAGTGTTTACGTTTCCTTTTTCTGAACTGGTGTGCAGAATTGCAGACCTACTGACACACCAGTGCAAGTAGCCTAAAAACAATGAACAGTGTGTCACTTCAAAAAAGATCTACTGTATCTGTGTATCTCGCTAGGTTTATGTTGAAATAAGCATAGCAGTGGCACATGGAAGCATAGTGGCAGTTTCTAAATGGCAGTTGCAAACAGTGACGCGCTGCGCCAGTGGCTGCTGCGGGGGAGACGCCGGCTCACTGGTAGTTATTGTAGGTAACCTCAGCGTGATTTACCCTCATAGGCTACTGCTAATGTTACATGATCCCTACCAGACACTTTCTTATTTTTAACCATCAGTGCCACTGGATCTGACTGTATATTTGTGGTGCTAGCTAGCTAGCTCTATTGACCTGCCACAGTGGCTGGTAAGTTGACCTAATTTCCATCCCTGCTTTGTGTGCAACCAATGGCTGCCCTAATGAGGTTAGTATTAAACAACATAGACGTGTATTTTCTTTGAAATTGAAAAGCTAATGTAAAACAGTTGTTCCATTCTATGTCTGCTTTATGCAAAGATGAAAAATTACCAGACAGGCTTCACACGGTCTATGGTAGTGCGCATGCGGGGTTTCACGTAGTCGTAGTAGCCCTGGTTCTTGTGCTCCTCCTGGCACCACACAAGGTCAGCATTTGGGTACTTCTCTGTCTCACTCTTCACCAAGTCAAAGGGAAATGGAGAGAGCTGAGAGAAAAAGAAATGGTTAGTGAATGTCAAATGTTTTTGAGTCAATACTCATTCCTCCTTATCTCATAGCCTAGTAAGCCTAAAGGCTCTATGAGTATGATGCTTTGCAGCTTAACATGTCATATAATGCTTAAGTTTGAAATAACAAACATTTGGCTACAGATTTCTCACTGGGGAACATTTAGCCAAATCTATAGAAGCTGGTTTCCACCACTATACAAAAAAGATTGTGATTACCGGTAATTGTTAATTTCTCTGAATTCTGAATCAATTTCTTGTAATTTTGATTTTTGTTCTTGCAATAACAGCTTTATTTGTAATTCAGATTTTGTATTCATTCTGTGTGCTTTTACAACCAACAAATACATGGAGCCACCTGCCCCCATTTTCAGGAACGGACATTCTTTCACGTGCATTCTATCACGTGCAAACTTTTTTGAAACATCTGCTTTTTAAAATGCTATTGATATGTATAATTTTGTTTGACATTTCCCCTATTTATGATAAGAACTGGGTTACCTGCTCGATGCGAACAATAGCAACAGTGTTTTCCATGCCTCTCGCCTTGCGTTCACGGTTCAGCTCATAGTAAACCTTGCCTGTGCAGAAGACTATACGCTTTACATCAGCTGGGTTTTGTGCTGCAGGCCCAGCCTCTGGGATCAGTCGTTGGAAATGAGTACCTATCAAGATAGAAGGTCTGATAGAGTGATTCTGGTACAATTCATTCACTTTAAGCAGTTACAATCACAGACGAAGATCATAATCATACCATCATGAAACAAAAATGTATTCAAAACGCATACATCATACCTGGAAGCATCTCGTCAAAGTTGGACTTGGCCTCAGGATGGCGCAGAAGAGACTTTGGCGTGAATACAATGAGCTACAATGAGCCAGACAGGGAACATAAAATATTTCGCCACATTACAAATCTTGTAATTCTTACAAATGACCATTTTAAAGCATGTAGTAGAACGAAAAGAGGTTTCCTAAGTTTTAATATGAAATTACAAACTCCAACAGGAGCACTCCTGACAACAATGACCTTAACAATGAAAGCACTCCTGATTTCAACAACACTGTGAACTGTGCATGCAGTCTTAATGCAAGCATGTTTGTATTGGCATGGCCCAGGCACGTTTTGCTCAGCCACTACACTACTTTACACAAATGGTCACACAATCCTACATGTACCTCTCAGTGTTTGTTTACTAAACCAAAAACTGCCAAAGGATTTTACAGTCTTCATCTAGAGAACTGAAAACTCCACTCTGACTTACAGGCTTTCTAAAGGGCTGCAAGATCTGTCTCCTCAGAACATGGAAAAGGTTTCCTGGAGTTGAGCAGTTCACCACAATCCAGTTGCAGTCATACAGCTGGCGCACAGCAAAGTCCTCAGTGATTTTCTGTGAGAGATCAGAGAGAGTGATAACAACATTGGCTGGAGAGAAAAGGGGAGAGGTGAGGTGAGGTGGTGGTGCATGGGTGGTGCCATCTCAGTGTTTCCCCATACATTGACTAATCTGTGGCGGGGCGCCACGAAATCCAAACCGGCCGCCAGACATTAATGTTATATGTTGTACTATTTAAATTAAAGATATGATAAAATCCTTTCATTGAGCACGGTTCATTGAGTTGCGCTTTTTACGCACGCAGCCTTTCCTTGCCCCCCCCCCCCACTCTCTCTCGTAACGAGCCCACTGCCCCTCCTCTGCATGTGCATTTAACAAAAGATTCACGATTGTTGAAGGATTGTTGTTGCCACATAGAAGCCTTGCATAGAAGATGTCGGGCTAAATTGCTATTAAATCCGCTTAGCATCGTGACCATGCTGCGCAAATTTGTTCAAAACTGCTGCATTAAAGTTAACTTTGCTAAGGTCTTATCACAACATACAGGCTACACTGAGGAGACTAAACTAAAGTATCTCAAAGCTAACGTTAGAATACTGTTTGGATGTCGAGTTTAGCATGCTTACTTACAGCTGCTTGTCAATTTCGTTACTTATGCAGGGCTCATTTTATTGACTCTGACAATGTTTGCAAAATCCCGATGTAAATGGAAAAGTGTTTTTCAAGATTCAAAAGTGCCTGTCCCAAGGAGAAGTACGAACCTTTATTTTAACTATGTAGAAAACGTTATGAATTGCATACACACATCAGCAGTCTTTTAACTGTGTTACAATTGCAAGGATTCCCTCACAAACGTCTTAAAGTGACAGGCACTCAGTTAGACCTATACACTAACCCCCCCTGTCCAAGTCAGCTACCGCCACAAATTGAATCCAATTCTGTGGAAAACACAGCATCTTACCGGAAAGACGTCAGGGTCATCATTACACATCTGGAGGAAACGCTCGGGGCGGGCTGAAGAATGTTCAGGTCCCTGTAGCAAGGGGTAAAATGATACAAAAAAATTAACAGCAAAGATTTGGGAAATAAAGTCAACATTCCATACCGAATCAACAAATGCCTTTAGTCAAACATTACAGATCTTCATTTGTTGATTTGAGGTGGAGTGACTCAGTTATGACATTCCTTTATGTCCACTCAGACAAACAAACAACTTGCAGATCCAGGATGAAGAGAAGAGAAAACCACTACTCACCATGCCTTCCATACCATGTGGCAGCAGCAATACAATGCCATTCTGACGAACCCACTTGGCCTGCCCAGGACAGATGAACTGATCAATGATGCATTGTGCAGTGTTGTGGAAGTCACCAAACTGGGCCTCCCACAAGACCAGGGCATTTGGGCTTGCCATAGCAAAGCCAAGCTCAAAGCCTATGAATCATGCAAGAGAACAGACAAGAGAAAAAAAGAACTGAACACATCATTCTAAACCCAAGGGTATTAACATAGTTTTTGTCATTATTGGCAGCCTCTACTCATCTTGGAGCTTTTAGTAAGACACTGGATCCTAGCTGCAGTAATTTGTTCCCCTTCAGCCACAAAAGTATTAGTGAGTTTGGGTAAGAATGCAGACATTCCTCATACTCCCAAGGAGTTTAGAGGGGTTGAGGTTAGGACTCTGTGTGGGCCACTACAGTTTTTTCATAGCATACAGAGGGATATTTCTTTAAGGACCTTGATTTGTCGATGGGTGCTCTCTAGAGATAGACCAATATATCAGTTTTGCTGATATACAGTATAGACCACTACTGCCCTACTTTGATGCTTATTAGTTTGTATCGATATTAGGCTTCTTATATCGGTGTTGCTGACCATCAGAGCCGGCTCTGCTGACCATTGTTCAAGTGTGCCCTCTTGTGTATAAGATAAATAACAAAGGCTTACTTGCACACAGAGTTAAACTAATCACCATTCATTTTGGGATACTGATCGTTGGGAACCATGGCCTTAATGTTATGAAATTCAGACACATTTTTGTCAGATTGCATTTTAAGAATAAAGCTAATATTATATGTGTAGCCTCATTTCAGATGCAAAATGGCTCAGCCATTCATTTGTCATTCACAGATTTCAGAGACAGATTTAGACATAAATGTTTTTCTACTTTGAAGGTGTAAAACAATGATTATTCCATGGTGGGGTAAATTCTGCACATTGCCTGTTGTTTATCATAGAAGACATTCACAAATTAACTCATCATAGTTCCCTTTATGCATTTTCTTTTCACTACAGCCAAATAAGATACAAGCATATCTGCCCACAATTTTGCATATCAAGCATATCTGCCCACAACCTTGGCCAAATATCAATTATTAATCAATTGCTGATGAACAGACATCCTTCGATTGCATTTGGCTTTTATGTGCTGCACTGTGTGCACCTGTGTGCTCTGCAGCCTGCTTTACAGCACAGTTACAGCATCACTGGTGTTCAATCCAAAACAGTAACTAAATACACTACTGGAGCCATTAAGCTCTAGTGCAACCCACACTATTGCAAATGTCTTGCACTGTACGGCTGCATGGTTCATTTTGTGCACATGCAATGGGTGTGGCTCTGGAAACTCAACCTACTAATTAGGAGGGATGGTCACATACAATCTGTACAGTATTTATTTTACAACTTGTTTTAACTTGTTTCTAATTGTTACCCTGATTGAAAATTATACCTTACTCACTGACCTAAGACTCCATACTCAGACAGAGAGCTGTTGCAGACGGTGTATGGTGCTTGGTTGGGGTCAATGTGATTCATGGGGATGCAGGTTCTCTTGTCCACATTTTGGTCGTGAAGTACATGGTGACGGTGGCTGACAGAAGACGGAAACAACTGTTCAGAAAACAGCAAGGGCTTCAAAGAACTCTTAGCCAGTAACAAACAGCTGGGAAGATTTAAACCCCAACGTGGCAGCAGTAGACTTTTAAAATTCTGCCTCACATATATGCTGCAGCTATGACTACATTTCATTTCTTATGAAAGAATACTCAAAAACCTCCTTTACGATTAAGAAAATAATCTGTTCCAGCATTCAACAGGGGACTCTGGAATCTTTTCTACTGTCCAGATATCTATTCTGTTGTTACCTGAAGGTGCCTCTCTCCACATCTTGGCCACTGAGCCTCACGTGAATGCCCTCTTTCAGCAGAGAGCCAAAAGCCATATACTCTCCCAGAGCCCAGTCGACTGTGCGGTTACGAATCATCTCACCTCTGCTCTTCAAGATACGACTTAGCCCTGGCAAGAAGGAGAGGAGAGTGGTAGATGGGAGCCAAAGAGAAATACAAAGGACATGAGAGACGCATAGGAAGCATCTGTTATTTTAAAGGTGATGGAATTTAAAAAAAATTAGCTTGAGGTTTGAGAGTGTCACCTCCATGAATAGTGAAGTCCTCTACAGGTACAGATGATGCCACCTGTCCGATATGTGTCAGCTCTTCCTCGCTCAGACCAGTAGAGGGACAGCTCATGCTCTTGGGTTGGCCGTCCAAAGTGAAGAAACCTACAAGACATGCATATACATTACATTAACAACCTACAAGACATGCATATACAGTACATTAACAACCTACAAGACATGCATATACATTACATTACATAATACACATTAACAACCTACATATTAGTCGTTCTAATAATGCAGAACAAAAGTGAAGGATTTCTCACATCATTTGAATCATGTATTCCCAAAATGGAAAATATTGTTTTCTACTTACCAGGCCAAGGGGAGTCAAGCCAGTGCTTAATGTGGAGGATTTTCTCATCTTTTGAGCGTGCATGTGCTTCCTCACAAATCTTATCATACTTAGCAATCTCCTCCTAAACAAATGTAAAGAGAAGGATATGTGCATCAGAATATGACCAAAATATCAATTGTCTTTTTGTGGCGAGTCACTGTTCTCACTCACTTCAGGGCTTAATTCAGTGCTAAATTTGCTTAAAACAGAAGTGTACTATATCTCTCTATGGGCCACATGATAAAATTGTGATGAGCACTTTTCTACACATAAAACATTTATGACAAGTTACTTGACAGGAAAACATGCACACCTGTGTGCATGGTCTTGTGGCGGCATAAGCATAGTATCTGTGATTTACTGATAGGTGATGGCAAGTAAGCAAGAGGAAGTAACGATGATGCACAGAGCCTACATGATCAGTGTGACTGCAGTTAGGAATTCTCACATATTGTTAACTACAGTGAGGATCATACGTTCTTGAACCCATGCTAAAGTTGACTAAAAAGAGGAATATAAAATCATCTTTTGAAAATTGTAAATCTTAATGCCTTAAGTAAAAAAAATGAGGAAATATCCAACCTTTAAGGACAGCAATTTTCTTTGTGAATGAATAATGTATCGTAAATAAATAAATGCCTATTCCTTAAAATACAGGGGTCATAAGTATTTAATGAATGTTAAATTCCCATAGAGGCAGGCAGATTTTTATTTTTAAAGACTTATTTCATGGATCCAGGATATTATACATCCTGATAAAGTTCCCTTGGCATTTTGAATTAAAAAAGCCCCACATCACATACCCTTCACCATATCTCACGATTGGCATGGGGTACTTTCCATAAGATCATTTCTCAATGCAAATCAAACCAGCTATTAGGTTAACTGAAATAAAACCATGCCAATCTCTAGGTATGGTGAAGGGTATGTGATGGTGTGGGGCTATTTTAATTCCAAAGGCGAAGGGAAATTAACCGGAATATATTAACTGGTACCATGTGTAGTTGAAAGATAAACATATTAATTATGTAACCGTCAGAAGGGAAATATACCAATTATATCAAATTAAGCGCTTCTTATGCGTTATGGTTTGTATATTATAGTATTGTTTATTTTCATTAGGCTGTTGATTAATTTGACATTGTTGTTATTTGTTGTTATTTGACACTTTCACATATCAAAACCAAACTTGGTTCATGGACTCAGGACCACATCCTGATGACGCACAATAGTGATTCTACGTGTTCTTCTTATCATTATTATTATTATTATAACAAAACGCTAATTTGCCATACAACCATACAGTAAAAAGTTGGGAAATTTGGCACATTGATTCGGTTCAGTCATATGTTTGTCATATGTTTCATATCTGCACTTCCGAGTGCTCTAGCGCCACCAACATTTAAAATTGTTTATTACATCTATGCACTTAACGTTTCAACCATGCACCACATTTTGAAAATTAAGGTATATCTGGAATCCTTGGATGAGACCGAATTCGACGCACCCCATGACGTCAATATCCGCCATGTCTGACGTTCCGCCATATTGAATTTCATCAAAAACACTTTTCAAAGTGAATTTCATCAAAAACACTTTTCACAAAACAGTTTTCACAGGTCACAAATTTCATCCAATTTTCACGAAACTTGGCACAGATGATCTTCAGACCATGCCTCACAAACGCATTGCTTTTTGGACCTTTATTCAAAATTGGTCGGCTGTGACGACCAATCGAAATTGGCGGCAAAGCCGCCAAACAGGAAGTGAAATATTATCTCAGCCAAGCTTTCACGTATCAAAACCAAACTCGGTACATGGGCTCAGGACCCAATTAGGAGAAGGTTCAATAAATTTGGTGACTTTTGACCACTATGGGGGCGCTATAATCACAGGAAGTAGGCTCATATCTCAGCAACACTTTCACATATCAAAACCAAACTTGGTTCATGGACTCGGGACCACATCCTGATGACGCACAATAAATTTAGTCACCATTGACCACAAGGGGCGCTATAATAAACAACACTTTCTCATATCAACACCAAACTTGGTCATAAGGGGCGCTATAATTAGCCACACTTTCTCGTATGGACACCAAACTTAGTACGTAGACTCGGGACCACATGCTGAGGACGCACAATAAATTTAGTCACCGTTGACCACAAGGGGCGCTATAATTGGCAACACTTTCTCGTATCGACACCAAACTTGGTACGTAGACTCAGGACCACATCCTGAGGACGCACAATAAATTTAGTCACCGTTGATCACAAGGGGCGCTATAATTAGCCACACATTCTCGTATCGACACCAAACTTGGTATGTAGACTCGGGACCCCATCCTGAGGATGCACAGTACATTTAGTAATGTTTGACCACTAGGGCGGCGCTAGAGGAACAGGAAGTGCTGATGCATGTCAGTTGCAGTGAAGTGCAGTTGAGAGACCCTGGGCAATGGGCAAGCAGTGCAGTAAAGACCTTTAGGCAATTGGCAGGCGAAGCAGTAGAGACCTTGGTAATGTCAAATTTATCTGCCATCTCGGCAGCTCAAGTATCTGCAACCAGCTTGGCCCCCTCATTGCTGCTTTGCAGCTATATTTTATTATTGATATTCTCCTTAATGTAGTCTTACCATGCTGTTGTTATTGTTATTATATTTGATTGAATGGACATTATTGTTTATTGTTGCTATTTCCCTTCATTTTCATTAGGCTATTGGTTGAATTGACTGAATTGACATTGTTGTTTATTATTGCTATTCTCCTTAATGTAGTCTGACCAACATTTTTAAATTGTTCCCAGCTAAATTTAAGTATTATATTGTTTTGTATTTGTATGTCGCTTTGGACAAAAGTGTCTGCCAAATCCCATAACAATAACCATAACCATACCAAATACAGTGCTGGCCAAAAGTATTGGCAGCCATGCTAAAGTTGACTGAAAAGAGGAATATAAAATCATCTTTTGGAAATTGATCTAAATGCCTTTAGTGAAAAATGAGGAAATATCTAACCTTTAAGGACACCAATTTTCTTAGTGAATGAATAATGTATCATAAATAAATAAATGTTCTTCCTTAAAATACAGGGGTCATATTGGCACCCCTATGTTAAATTCCCATAGAGACAGGCAGATTTTTATTTTTAAAGGCCAGTTATTTCATGGATCCAGAATACTGTGCATCCTGATAAAGTTACCTTGGCCTTTGGAATTAAAATAGCCCCACATCATCACATACCCTTCACCATACCTAGAGATTGGCATGGGTGTTATTTCAGTTAGCCTATTAGCTGGTTTGATGCTCATTGAGAATTTAACATAGGGGTGCCAATACTTATGACCCCTGTATTTTAAGGAAGAACATTTATTTATTTATGATACATTATTCATTCACTAAGAAAATTGGTGTCCTTAAAAGGTTAGATATTTCCTCATTTTTCACTTAAGGCATTAACCCTTAGAACCCTAAGCTGTTTTTAGGGCATTTTCACTACCTTTATTCATAAGGATTTATTCTGGTCATTGTGAGTGCCACACACACATATTATATATTGTTTTTTTCAGCAGAGTCTAGGCTATCCAGATCGGTCATGCCATCATGTCATGTATTAGTAATAGCATTGATTTTATTTTGTTTTTTAAAGAATTAAAATATAAAAAGCGTATTATAAAAATTCTTATATTTTGACCTGTATCTCACCATAGCAAGCTCATAGCTCTACATGCATTTCATGTGTGTGTAGGGCAGACTGTCCTGAATCGGGCAATATAATTGCCATGTTGGAGGGATACTCTGGGGCTGAGCAATTTACAGAAATATGTGGTGTATGATTTAGGGAAATAAATGCCATTTTTTATTTAGTGATGAAAAATGACCTTTCTGCGCTCCATATCTATGACACAAACTGATCTGACCTGACTTGACCCAAGTTTGCGTGTTAGCATGTGTGCCATAATGACTCAACTTTTTACTGCATTGCCATGAACAAAGTAAAGGCAAAAAAGGCGTTTCTTTGTTCAACAAATTGGGATGCAATGTGAGCCTTGAATTGGATGCCATGCAGGAATTTGCTAGGATCTCAAAACCGGATTATGAACATGCTTTGCTGTAGAGAAACACACGATAGCGTTGGATTATAAACATACTTTGCCACAAAAACAGACAAAAACGTGGGGTAAGTCCAGCTATATGAAGTCATTGTTTTGCCGTCACTTCGTCTGTTTTATAACCCAGAAGGATGTACTTGGTATCAAATGATAGCTCTGTGTCTCCTCTTTCATCTGACATGTGTGGCATATCTATCCGATCACAGGTCCGCGAGTAATTCAAACGAGAGTAATGGGTGTGCAGCGTTGGTTTGTGTACATGACGTTAACATTTTGCAGTCACTTCGTCTGTTTTTATAAGCCAGAAGGATCGATATACATGGTACCAATGGATAGCCCTGTGTCTCCTCTTTCATCTGATATGCTTGCCATATCTATGCGATCACCGGTTCGCGAGTAATTCAAACGAGAGTAATGGGTGCGCAGGTGAACGTAGAGAAGTATAGACTGTAAATATGATGCTATTTGATTTAATTTCATGATTTTTTTTAATTTTCATACTTGATCGTACAGACAAGTGCGTGGTCTCGTTGGAAAGCCCCACTTCCTCTCTGTCATGCTATAAAAATTTCATCTCGCTGCGATGAACAGCCGCGGAGCAATGTAACAGAGAAGAAAGGGTGTGTTTTTTGACGCACTTTGCGTCAATCGGGTTCTAAGGGTTAAGATCAATTTCCAAAAGATGATTTTATATTCCTCTTTTCAGTCAACTTTAGCATGGGTGCCAATACTTTTGGCCAGCACTGTAGCCTAATATCGTGTGATCTATAAAACATGTTGACAACTCAAAAATTAACTTGTATTTTGCATAGGTCTGGTTTTGCTGTTACAAAAAAAAGACTTTACTGATCATGTAACTTATAGTGCCTAGCCTATAGGGTGTTGCATGCACTCATTATGAACAGCCCTGCAATTTTGCTCTACTCTACATATTAGCAAGGCTCTGAAATATCTTCACAGACATCCCACATTTTTTGGATTATTGCAGAAAGCAACAAACTTCTAATAAAGAAATGGAGCAGGCAAAAGACAAAAAAACAAACAATCAATCAATCAATGTTTCAAACCAGAATAGCAGGAAAGGTTATAATGGTTAAGACATTAAAAGGTGGACAGAATTATTTCTTGTAGACCTAGTTATTGCTTAATTTAGCCTATTTTCAGCTAATTTAATTCAACAGGCAAAGATCCTGAGGTCTGCATCTCAATCGCTTTGTACTGACCCACGGTCTGCTTGCACAAAAAGAGGGCCGTGCCTTTGCTGTCGCTGGACCAAAATACATTTGTTACATTTAGGGCCTGTGTCCACCAATCACGTTTTTTGTGCAGACAGTGCCCTCAACCTTATTTTCAGTCAAGTGTTTATTGTTGCTAGGTTACAATGCTTTGATTGGTCATCGAGAGAGAAGTGACATTGACAAGCCTAGCGCTGTTCTAAAAGTTGAACAGATTTCAACTTTCAGAGCTCGGAGCGTTGCGAAAAAAAAAAAAAAAAAAACCATAGCGCCGTCCTGAACTTCACAGGATTTGTATAGAAAACAGCCGCTGTCAGCGAAAAAAAACGTGATTGGTGGAGACAGGCCCTAAAGCGTTTCTAATTTGTTCTGTTCTATTCTGTTGTACTATAATGGCTTTAAGCACTTTGGATCAATTCTGTTGTGTTAAATGTGCTATATAAATAAAGTTGACTTGACTATAAAACATACACCCAGTAGTTGTTCATTTTGTGTGTGGCTGGAATTGTGAAATATGAATGTCCACATCGGTCAGTGACGGGTAAACTCTACCAGTACCATTTAACAGTGTTGAAACCAGTATTAAAAATGTGTTTTGCGGCAATGTCAGCTTTTCACAATGTAATCAATGTAACAGACTGTAGTTAATTCCCCTAATAAACCTATAGGGCACAACAGGAATAGTTCACCTCCATCCAAGACGACCCTTCTGTGGGGAGATTTACCTGCAAGATGTATGCTAATCTGGCAAATGTAAAGTTTGTCTCGACCCATTCAAGGATAATTGTAGGAGGATCCTATAGCAAGTTGTACAAAAAGATCGGTACATTGGGCCCCTTACCTCATATTCCTGTCTAGTTACTGAGCCCTCCGCAATGAGCTTTTCAGCATACTTCTGCATAACACCCTTCTGCTTCTTGATCTGTTTGTACATGAGTGGCTGAGTGAACATGGGCTCATCCATTTCATTATGGCCGTTCCTTCTGTAGCACACCTAAGGAATAGAGGAAGACACACACACCAAGTCACTAAGGGCTCAATGACTAACAGAACAAGCTCTTTGAAATGCACATGAATAAAGACAGAATAAAATATACTGAGACATTACTCTTCAAAACAGCACTCAATATTCCAGTTCCCTAAAAAGTCAGAATGTTGATATTCTAAAGCAAGCAAACACACTCACCAAATCAACCACTACATCCTTGTGAAAGGTGGCCCTCCATTCTGCGGCAACATTACACACATACATCACAGCCTCAGGGTCATCTGCGTTCACGTGAAAGATGGGAGCATTGACTACACGTGCAACATCAGTGGGATAGGGCGAGGAGCGTGCCATTCGAGGGTCGGTGGTGAAGCCAATCTGGATAGACAGAGGGCAGATAAAACTGATGAAGGTGTCAATAAAAATCTCTCTCCTTATATCAGAGACAGAATGTTAACTTCAGCAAAAGACTGGTGCCTATCATTATACAAGGTGACCAAAACTGGACTACTTTTATAGAAAGGCCTTTTAACCTATTTAAAAAATGAATTGATAGTTGATTCTGGGATTATACCCATCTAAAACTACAATAGGTTGGAAATTTCACCAAGCTGCCTTGCAGTTCACACACTGTTCCTACTCTCTGACATCCTAAAATTGAGAGTTTCCCACTGAGATCCCTTAGAGTTTACTGGTACCTGTCTGTTATCTGTCTATTGCACAGAATTAGCTCTAAACTCGGGCTGCAACTACGATTACTTTCATAGTACATTCATCTGTCAATTATTTTCTCGATTAATGGATTAGTTGTTTCATCGATAAAATGTTGAAATATTGACAAAACCCTAGTTTATGTCCTCAAATGCCTTGTTTTGTCCAGATATTTAGTTTACATTCATAGAAGAGTAACTAAAGCTTAACATTTTCTAGTTTTAAATGCTGTAATCAGAGAATTCTGAGGCATCTTCCTTAAAAAAAATGACACAAACCGATTTCCAAAATAGTTGGCAATTCATTTAATTGTTGACAACTAATTAATTGTTGCAAACTTATTCTCAACTTATGTGCTTATTCTACAAAATGCTGGAAATGAGTTGCCACTGTGCTTTTCAGACAGCATTAATGGTCAGGTACCTGGTTGTTAGCAACAACATGCACAGTGCCATGAGTGGTGTATGACGGCAGGTCACTCAAGTGGAATGTCTCATAGACAATACCCTGACCAGCAAAGGCTGCATCCCCGTGCAACAGGATTGACATGACCTGAAACACATACATACATACATACATACATACATACAGTACATACATAAAGTCTGAATTTTTGAACAAGAAAAAAACATGAAAATCATATGAAATAAAGCTGCAAGTAGTGATGCAGGAAACACCTTGATATCAGCAATTAGCATAGTGATCTGAGCCCAAAGCTATAATATCTCTGCATACCCTCAGGATTTCTGCAGGCTTCAAGTAGTTAAATTGAACTTTCTTTTTAACCTTTTTAAGATGTAAAATACGAAGGAAAACACAGCTCGACATTAATGGCTGCCCAATTGCCCTTGGCCACCAAATTGTTACAAGTGACAAACACATTTGGTAAGCTTTGGCAGCCAAAAGCTCAAAACAAGGGGAGTTGAAGCAGGAGAGACAGCTCTATACGAGACAATATAAGAATGCACAGTATCACACATAGCCATACTATCTATACATGCACACATTATACAGCCACATATAGTGTACATACACACAACCACTACACTTGCACATAAAACCGCAGGCCACATGGACATGGGACATCAGTTATCAGTTCCATATTGATTTCATTTGTAGTTATCATAATAATTTCATAATATTGATACCATTGATACAATGTACGCAGAATTGCTGAGCAAAAATGTTAAATAACCACTGTAAAGTAGTGTTAAATTAATGTTAACAAATTAAGACCAACCTAAACGTTTTTAAGACCTACTGCATGAAAAGTATAACACTCATTAGATTTTAGAGTTTTTTGGACTTTTTAAGACCCTGTGGAAACTCCTAATGCCTAATTTCATTACAGCATGAAACATGTCTGGGGAGATGCATTACCCTTTTGCCATCCGTGTCTCCACAGTAGAACTGCTCGGCCTTAGTTTTGCCCTGAACCACTGGATTGACTGCTTCCAGATGAGATGGGTTGGCAACCAAAGAGAGTGTGATGTTCCGGTCAGTCACACGATTTATTCTTCTGTGGTACATACCAAGGTGATACTTCACATCACCAGAGCCCTGATAAACACAAAAAGGCATGGTTACGCCCGTACCCTTACAGTGTGTTGGCTGGTGTGATCTGCACATGGATGCAGACTGCCCACTGTATTTGTAAGTGGACTCACCTCATCTGCAGCCTCCAACTTCGAGTCAAACTGGCAGAAGATCTGCTCTAACTCTTTGCGAATTACATTGGCCAGGACATTCAGACGACCCCTAGACAGACAGAACACTGAAAAGCTCAGACATACCATGATCGAAGGAATGCTTTATATCTGTGAGGATTTTCAGGACTTTCTAGGAACCATTGGTCATTGGAATACTGATCAAAGATGACCGTATAAATGACACAATGAATGTGTAGTAACTCTGAAGGAAAGAAACCATGTATGAGTTATCTTTCACAAGAGGTAGGTGAAGAGGGTTTACGTTTGTAAAGAAATAATGAATACAAAACATACAGTGTATGCAATACATAATAAACAACATAGATACAACAACAATTACACTGTGTTGTGGCATGTGATGACATTAACTTGCTCCACATGTGCATACATATTGAATACGCCGGCCTGCACTTCTCAACATTGACCATGGTTCCATGCAGCCAATAAACGGTTTCAAACCAGTTTATTGGGAATAAACCGAATTTGTGTGTCTTATTCTGATTGAAATAAACTGAAAAAGGCCATATTCGGTTTACTAATAAACCTTCCTTCCAGAAGGAAGAGTGTTGTAGGCCTGCGCATGCTCAATTCACACAGAATTAGGATAAAATGAACCAATTGCCTCACGCAATTGCCTCACTTTCCTAATCATGGCGAAACAACGTGCACAGTTTTGGAAAGACGAGGAGACAAACTTATGTCTTGCAATCATGCAAATGTCATGGAGTTCATCGACGGGAGAAAATGTTGTCAGCAACGTTTTTAAAAAGATTTGTAAAAGACTTAATGAGGCTGGCTATCAACATACACCTGAAGAACTGAAATACAGATGGAAGACCCTGAAGCAGCTCCACCCTCCACCAGTGGAGATTTACATCATGACGTTCGGAGCCTATTTGTGGGCTGCGTCGCTGACTTATTCGAAATAATGTCAATTTCTCTGTAACCAGGAATATGCTCAAAAAGTGACATTCTACATGTAAACAGGTTAAACGGAATATTGACATAAACGGAATTTGGGCAATAAACTGATTCAAAACGTTTTCATCCCGGCATGAAAACGTGCTCAATGTCCTGTATCAAGTTGTACTTAAAAACTTTAAAACTTAAAAGTCTTAAAACTTTTTTTCTTATTGATCACTGCACTGTCACACACATTATGCTGGCTTGGTCAGCTCCCAACACCATCAATCTCTGCAGTGGTCTGAGTGTACTACTAACCTGTGAGGCATTCCCATAATGACATTCTCCACTCCTTTCTCACTGGACATATCAATGATGGTTTTGAGTGCCGGGATGAGTGATTCACAGCCCTCCAGGCCAAAACGCTTCTCAGATGACCATTTCCTTTGCAAGAACTCCTCAAACCTGCAACATACCAGTACAAATGGCTTGATCTTACAGTACTGTAGAAAAAGCAAGTCATATTTGGTTGATCAGGCAAAAAAGTCAGCACCAAGACACCTCAAACAGCATTAAGATCCGCATTTCCTTTTTCTACATCATTACAACCTCCCATGAACAAAAACGTAAAAATAGAAATGGCCATGTTCTATTCCAAGACAGGTCAGCCTGGAAAACTAAAGCACATGTTTGTTTATAGAGGTACGTTTTTAGTAGGCCTACCGGGTGGATCGAATCATACGAGCCAGGAGGGTTCTCTTCTCTTCTATGGTGAAGTGCATAATACCAGGTTTCTCAAACTTCTGTCGGATCCACTGACACTGGTCCAGGTCATTGATGAACATGAATTCAACACCAATGTGCTGGCAATATGCTATCTAACACAACACACAAAGAATGGGCTTATGGGCAGCACAAGGAAAAGACTGCATTAGAAACATTTACAGTTTATATTCCATTAACAAATTGGTAGATTAAGGGTGTTTTCACACTTGGTCCCTTTCAGCCTTCTAAACGAACTCAGGTCGATGACTCAGCATTTTTTGTGCATATGTGAACACGCCACGCCAACCAAACTCTGAATATCTTTTCATCCAATCTATTAGTAGGCTAACTAACTATGTAGAAATCAGTGGACTTTGGAATACATTGCTCACTATTTTTCATGATCTGCTAGGCCAGGGGCGGGCAAACTTTTTGGCTCAAGGGCCACATTGGGTTTTGAAAATTGCCCGGCGGGCCGCACAACAAACCCCCCCCCCCCCCCCCCCCCCCCCACGACACACAAAATAAATTATTTTTATATAAAAATACTGCTAATTTTATGCTGTTTAACAAATGTATACATTTTAATTCACGCTTTAATTCACGTTTATTTCTCAATGATCTTCTGCCTGCTCCGCTATGGCTAGTGCTGTACCTACGGCTGGGCCCTCTCACAGTTTTTAAATGGTCAGTAGTGGGAACTACTGTTGCCTTCATGATTTCCTTTTAAAAGTTTCTTATAAGAAGGACATATCACTTATCAACAATGACAAGCCAGAACCTGCGGCTCTCTCTCCCTCTCGTGAGTGCAGACGCGTTCCCAATTAAATGGATCGCATAATGTTCACGTTAGATCTGCTGCAAAGGAGATAACTAAAAGTTAACTTAGTTTAACATGAGGTTATCTCTATTTAACATGATGTTTTGACAGTGACATTGTAAACATTGGAGAGTGAAAAGCAGTTTGCAGTAAAGCTAACCAACTATCAAAGGGGAAAAAATAGCGAGCAGCCTGATAACCAAATGAAATGCTTGGCGGGCCGGATGAAAGTGCTTGGCGGGCCGGATCCGGCCCGCGGGCCGCAGTTTGCCCACCCCTGTGCTAGGCTATTATCTCATTGCATACATATACAAGAGACAAGAGGATGTATGCAATAACTTCAGATCAGAATTCTTTCTGAAAATATATTATAATATTTATATTTCAGAAAATGAAACAAAATCACCACACCAATTATGGGTTATGGCAATTATTTCAACCTGATAAAGAATGATAATGAAAATACATAACCCAGAGCAACTACATAGCCCATAATCCATAGCAGGTCTGAGACCCGCAGAGAAGGTATGAACCAAGTCCCTTTTGTTTTGGTCCACCTTCTGGTCCCCTTTAGTGGGTGAGTGAGTTTGGTTCTTTTAAAAGGAACTATATGTGAAAACACCCTAAGACTAGACCTAGGTTGGCACAATACACACCTGTACACATTTTACACACCTACATTAACAACATTATCACAATGGAAAAACTGTGATTGTACTGTATGTGTGTCATTTGGGTTAGGATGCTAGGTTACTGGGAGATGTGAGATGTGTATGTGTAGTGTGGTGGTGAGCTAACAGAGCATGTGACTCCATTCACCTCCAACCGTCTGATGATCTCTCGGAGGGGCAGTGCACTCTCATCCCCACCAATAAAGGTTGTGGTTGGTAGGCGGAACACTTTATCCAAGTCGGATTCATCTAGACCATAAAAGCCTGATATTCCAGCAACCCCAGTGAGATGGGGTTGGGAGGGAGGGGATAGTGTAACGGTAAAACAGGAGCAGAAGAGGACAGATGCCAAGGTAAAAATGAGATAGATAATAGAGATAGAGATAGAGAAAGATAATGAGACAATGTAGTCAGTCCACAGAAATGGAATAAAGGATACAGAAAGAGAAGCCAAACCAAAAAATCAAGGGTGGTAAAAATGGGAGAAAAGAAAGTTGGGTTAATTGGGATAATGGGTTAATGGAGATGTGTCATCAGGAAAACACAGTGATTTTAATTTAAAAGCAAACAAATGAAAAATGTCAAGCCAAAACGTGTTAATAATGTTATGACAACATATATGCAAGGTAGCGCAAAAGAGTTTTTTTTTATGGCCACCGATAACAGAACAAACACAATGAAGACACACAGAAGACAAGCACAGTTAGAAAAGGTGAGAAATGAGAGGCAGGAAGACGGGGTGAAGTGAGGGGGGAGAGAGATTTAAATAATGATAGAGGTAAAGACAAAAAAAGCATATACTGTTAAGTAACACAATTACCGGTATGTAATCACAATACACAAATTGTAAAATGTACATGATTGAACAGTACATACACTCTCCAAATCTGACAGTAGTAGTGATATACTGTATGTTTATGGCGGTCTAGTATTGGCTTATGTTGACTTATAAAGATTGTTGCACTTCTCTCATAATGGTAAATGCCTCAAAAAACGTACTGTCACTGCATCTACACCAGTGTATGTTAGTAAAATCATAAGAGAAACTAATGCTGAAATTCATTTGCAATGAACAAAACTTTTATTAGAAGTTTCACCAGCAATTCCGTTTCGAGCCTCACGCTCTTCATCAGACTTGTAAAATCTGTGTGAGGCTCAAAACGTAACTGCTGGTGAAAGCTCTAATAAAAGAACTGAAAGGGGAGCAAGTGTGCAGACATTCCCTGCTGTTGTACACTTTTATACTTTTTGATCCAGCACCTGCCTCTTGTACCACAAAATGTTTTTCGACGAACAAAACTTGCTCATAATAACAAGCAGACTCATTTTTTTAACGGCTGTATTGATGTATTCCAATGGAAAAAGCTCCTGCTACTGCACTTAGACATAAATGAAATGAACAAGCACAGGCAAATGGGCCAGAATTAAAATTTATTATACTGAATTACCTTTCATTCATCTATCAGCAGGTGTGTCTACTACTCCCATATTCTAAAATATACCTAATGTTCTTGATGTTGAATCCACTACAATGGTATAGGCAGATCACAGTTAGCAAAAGGCAGATGACCATCATGCATAAATGGATGGTGGCAAATCACTTTTTGTTAATTATACCATTTAGTGGCCATGAAACAGAAATATTCATTATATATAAAAAAAGATAAAAAATTTTTTTTAAAAAAAAACACTGAACCAAGTTTTTCAGCCTTTCATAGCACTATCTCTGAATGTGCCAGTCTGCGCATAACACAATATATTGTGCACATGCAGAATTGATGCAACATGACAGATAAACATCTGCTACTGCCACTGGTAAATGTCATATTATTTGTTAACAGGCCATTACCAGCCAACAAGGCAGATATTGACTGATACCAATGTATATCGGTGCATGCCTAGGCAAAAGTAAAAAAAAGACAAAACGCTCAAACACACTCTCTCAGGCAACTGCAGGAGGCTCCGTTTAGACCAACTACATAACCTCCAAAACACCTTTCTATCCCACAACAAAGAAAATGCAAGTGTTGACCTCAAAAAATATGACTCAGTTGAAGCCAAATGATGCAAGCACTTTGAAGACCAGCAAGTCATGACATGGCATTGATTATAAAGTGTTTCAAAGAGGAAGCAGCAGATGTAAGTGTAGAATTAAATTCTGTAGTGGTGACGGCACCAACATGCACAATTTAATTTCTTCTTGCATTTGAATATCCTAACATTAATACTAATAATATGTATACTAATACTAGTATGAATTAATACACTGCACAACATCCTTTTGGCAAATCATACAAAGTAGCATACTGCATAATGTTGTGTAATTATGGGTCAGCCAGTGATGGAAAAAATATTGTAGCATTTTATGTACAATGAAATAGGTTATATGGGAGACATGAAATATGGAGAACACATCTTCTATATTATATAGCATCTTGAACTTATTCAGATAAGTAAAGGCAAACACGAAATTGAGGAAAATTATTAGGAAAAAAATAAGTCTAGTCTAGGGTATAGGGAATAGGGATTGAAAACCAGTAAGATTATGGGTGTGAGTATCATTGTGTATCTACAGGAGTACATGACTGAATCTGGATATGCTCAAAATCGTAAATGAATATGATTTAGAGAGGTGAGTGATGAAAGTGAGAAGAGATGAGAAAGGAGAGAAGAAGAGAAGGAAATTAAAGAGCACTCAACAACCCAAAAGCAGGGCTTACAGTGTAAGAGGATCACAATGCACTTGGAAAAAAGTTAAGGCTTGAGCCTCCAGCTGTGGTACAAAGTCCAAGGGTAATTGCACCCCACCCCAACCAATACAATGTGAAGTCACAGGCGGACACATGGAGGTCTCCAAGGTGCAAGTAGGCAGCAAAACGTTTTTATATGGGCAATATAAAGATCAAAGGAGAAAAAGAGGCCCTCCTTGAGCAACATGCCTTTTTGTACAGATATTGTTTTTAAGTATCAAGACAGAACAACTCCAAACCATGACAGTGTCTCGAGTCCTCAGTGACCTTCAAAAACTAAGAGCAGATCAGCATCCAAAGCCGAATGCCAAACCGTATCTTTCAGTGCAACCTTTTATCTTGCTGTCAAAAAACCAAACTACTGGGCACAAGCTGAAAAAGCTATAGTGTGTGATGTAAGATGAGTATTACCCTGTTCCACACAGTCCCTAACATAGGGAACACAATCAGATTCTGAAAAGTGAAAAGAGGAAGACAGGAAATAACACACATATGCTGGTTTGTTTTCAGAAGGGACTAAAGAGTAAATGTTAGAAAATTAAAGTAATGATCACTTGGCCACTCATATAACAGCCCATCTTTAAAAATATTTACATTTCATTTAATATTTAACTACTATGATGAGTTATTGCAAAAACCCATGATTTAAATACCCATTCAAATTGTGTATCGTGCTCATGAGTTCAATTCAAAACTGCATGGTAAAGGCTGCACAGACACCAAGTAAAAAGAGCACTGTACTGCAGACAATCACTAGAAGAGAAGAGTTCAGTTATAACTCTGAGATGCACTAGCCCATTAGCCACAAAATGGAGCACTGTATAGCCCATAACAGACATTCTAAAGCTGTATGTAATATAAAGAATTTACTGTAGAAATTCTGATTATAGAGATTGTCTGACTGTCTAAAAAATTCTACGTGAAAAGCTCTGGCTTGACCAAAAAACGCAAAAGACGACAAACACACACACAAACACCTCGATCCTGTAGAGCCTACCTCCAACAGTTAGAACACTGAGTCGCTCCTTGACAATTCTCATGTCTGGGGAAGGCAGTGGAAGAAACAAAGAGACCCAATGGGGTTAGTCACCCACCCAGTTTTTGCTTGGGTCCTCATGAAGCTATGATGAAGCAGGACAAGAAGCTAGCGCTTCGCACCACATCTGCTGCTGATAGCTCACAGCGCATAACATCAAATGTTTCTACATACTGCACACAGTATTCTACACACAAAGCGTCTCAAACTATAACGGGAAGCAACATGCCCACCTTCACACACACACAGACACACACACACACACAAACTATTGACCTATCGCTAAGCCCTGCCAATCGAACGCAAATAAGCCAAAAGCAGATCAGTACCAGCCGCACTCAGACTTCAGCCTAAAACTCTGTAGAGTTGCTTTAGAAGCTATGATTTTCGATCAGTGATCAGATTTTTAAAGGGATTCAGTTGAAAACAATGGCTAAACGATAAGCATTGGATTAATGTAACACATGGAATAGTTACTTTCAGTCTGGTATGATCTATCTGCTAAAGGCGTTAAATTAAATAATTCCTCCCAGCTCTCCCTATGGATTCCTAATATGTAACCTTAACAAAACAGAGCTATGTCTGTGGATAAGCCACATAATCACTTCATCTAATATGCGTGTCACTTGAAGAAAACAAATATAACTTTTACTTTTAGACAGCTAGCATTACATTACACCAAGCCATTGTCAGGCAAACCAACATAGATTTTGGCCTCAACTACCAGGAAAATTGGTTGGGATGCAAAGAAAAACCCTCAAGCTACTTCACCATAAATAAGTATTTCGTTGCAAGAAAATGGTGTGACTCATGACCCACAATAATGAGGCACTTGAACAAAAATGAGCTGCAATTGGGTTGCCAGGAAAAAAGCTATTACTGTGCCAATGTCACAAAACGGCTCACTTACAATAGGCCAAACAGCATGTGGACAAGCCTCAGAACTTGTGAAACAAGTCATTTGTAGTGTTGAGACTTTATGGTCACACAACCTTTATGGTTACTACTGGACCGATATCAGGTGACTTTATATGGAATGACCCCGAACTGCTTTTCTGCCGAAACAATTTCTTTCTTTTAGTGCATAATATCAACCCCGGACATTAATTTGGCAATAAAGGCACAATATGCAGGACTAACTAGCAAAGTGGGGGCAGGTTAATCCAGACCTACCTCCTTCCTCTCAAAGGATGAACCAAATAGTCTGGTTTAGAAAGAGGAGGCTAAAGGCCACTTGTAGCATGAAAAAATGCATAATGTATCTAGGTAATCATTACTGGCTTTATCAAAACAGTTTGATGTTTATATGTTATAGTAATTTAGCGAACACAAATCGATCCTTGCATATCTGTACTGGCGATTTTAAACTAGATGACAAACTAACCAATAATGTTAACCAATGGGTTTGTTACTAACTTGAAAAACTTTCTTACTATTTTTTTTTTACTGAAGTGACTGGCCACTTCAGGTATTTGTTGGTTAGCATGCTAGTTTTAGTAGATTCCTTTGTCATAAAGTGCGATTCTGCTATTGACATTATGTGACATTGCTGATTTTAATGACTACAATCAAATGGCTAATAATATTAAAGAATCTATTAGCATACATTATGATTATCATGAAACTACATCAACACTGCTTTCTATCATTCCCCTTCACTCAAATCAAATTACACTGACAAGATGTTCCTTCTGTACAGACTTATTTTGCATCCAGCATTGCCCAGGTTTATAATGTAATTATTGACCTATGGAATATCTGTACATTTCATTACATGGAAACAGATGTTGTACACACCTAATAGATATTCAACAGCCCCATCAATAAAGTTAGAAGGTGAGCGCTTCATATATGATAGGAGTGACATTGCAGACAGCCAACAGCGACTTCTGGTGAGAAATTGTCAGCAACACAGCTTATTTCCCAAAAGTAAAAAACAGCATTATGTTTTTTAATCTCCTTAATGTAGAACATGTTAATTGTGTGATTTCATGCGAGGCTGGTGACTACACAGTGCAAAGCATGTCAAAATTCTAGGGCACTACAAATGCACAAAAGCCATGCCACCCAAATGTAAAGCAAATACACCACATTTAGTTGTGTACAATACCCATTTTCCCCCATTTTAAAACATTAATATTAGGTGTGCACATTATACACAATAACTAAATTGTACTAAATGCAAAGAAACATTTTTCAAATTTAAAGTCACGTCTGAGTTTGCTGTTTTCTTTATTTATGTTGTATTTTAGTAACTATCGAAGAAAAACCATTTTCTTTTTAACAGATTTATATGGTAATAGCATGTGTATTTTAGTAACTAACCTGAGTAAATACACATTTTTCCATACATCAAGACATGGCCTGCCGCTGACGATCTGAATAATAATAACGAAAAGTCAGTGGGCATTATATACGAGTATGTATTGTACTAGAATAAATATGATAAATTGCTGTGTTTATAGTCTGAGAGATAGAAATATGCTGCTACATGAAGAAAGCGTAGTCAGTATTTAGTGCAAATAAAATTCTTTCCAGCAATATGCAAGACAAGCAGAAAGATTAGTACGGTCAGTCAAAGGAGAAAGCAGTGGAAGCATCTTCAGTCATTTCCCAGTTTAACATTGAATCAAATGTTGCTTCACTTTGTGCTAATCCTGTAAAGTTGAGGTGAGATGCATTATTTTGAATACAAGCATGATTCCAGCCTTAAATAAACCTCTGAGTTAATCAAGAGGGACCCAAAAAGACAGGAGCACTGGTACAGTCTGAATATAAAAGGCAGGTAATGGAAACTAGACTACAATATTTTGAAGGGAACTGAAGCTGAAAAGACACATAACAGCAGCTAAGGTGCCCAACGCTAATATAGAAAAGGGCAAGCTTAGCAAGAAATAAGCATCGTGATAAACCCAGGTGCAAGACTTGCGCTAGGCAAAACAGGGGAGCAGGCTTGCTCTTCAGAAAGAAAGGCCAAACATGGCCAGTAAGCAGAAGCAGAGGGCCTTGCTTTCCCTGTGGCCATGTCATCCAGCAGTGAGAAGGTTCATAAAGGCTCAGACAAATCAGTCATCTTTGGCTTGCTTTTGTCTCCTCACCCAGTTTGTCAGAAGATGTGATAATGTCAGATGGAACGCTAGAGTCCAGATCGGCGTCCATTATTCCCAAGGGATCCAGCTGAGCAACATGATGCCCTCGAATCTACAGGAGAATAAAACCCCAAAGTGGGGCCGGAATGCAACAACGACCAACAAGGGGAGAGAAAGAAGAGAGGAGGTAGATAGGGGAAAAGGTGGGGAAACGTAGAGGAGATGGGAGAGAGTAGCACAACACAAACACATCAGATGTGTTTTGATGAAGTCAGAGGACAGATGTCACAACAGGACAGTGGACAGGACAAAAGTTGTGAGAAAATGAAAGGGAAAGATGGGGGACAGAGAGGAGGAGGGAGAGGGAAAGCAACATTAACACAACACAAGCTCATTATTGGTGTTCTGCAGAGCTAGAGGAGTTGAGCATTTCTCACCAACATGTTGGAACCCAGTATTTACTGGGGCATCGTCAAAATTTACACAACTGATGCCAAGGGGATCGAGATGGGCATTGTGATGCCCCATCACCTGAAAGTAAGGTAACAGCAGTCATATGATAATATGCGACTACTGTGCCATGTTCAACTGATCTGACTAAATTCTCAACATGACTGATTTTATTTTAATTTTACCTACTGAATTCATGGAAATCACTGAATCATCAATTTCACTGAACACTACTTCATTCTCAAATTTAGCCACTTATCTTTATCTAACTTATCTTTGAATGTATTTGACAACTTACTGTAGAATATCCCCCTGTTCGACTGAAATACATCCTGTAGACTGTTAACATCAATATTATACCTTGAGCAGTTATAGCTGCAGTTACCAATATTAAACCTAGAGCAGTTCATCAAACTACAAACATGCTTTTCATGTTTTAACCATCACTCGACTACTAGATTACATTACAATTATTATTTTCATTATAAATAAGGCTGGACTGGTTGTGGTCTAACCTGGTATGCACGGATGAGGGACTGCACTGCCAAGTGATCCTCCACCATTTTATCCACATTTGGTTGTGCCCCAACCAGAGACTGGGCCTGTGTGAGGCTTGCTAGGCTGGTGCCCAGTGGAGGGGGACTTTGGTAAGCTGTGCCGGGAGGAGCCCCTGCATTAGCATTCCTGAAAAAAATATCCCAAGACTGGGAACGGGGAAAAATATAATTAGTCTGGGAGACACAAAGGGAGACTGAACCGGTTTTATTGCATTAAATAACTTGTTCCACATTCTACAGATACGTGATTGTATGTAATGTACAGAATGCCGGTCATTATAGGGAAAATAAGCCCAGACAGGGCGAACCGGACGCTGACACGCCAGCGGAGGGGTCTTGCTTTACCCTGAAGGGACTTATTTTCCTGTTAATGACCGGAGTTCTATACATTATCCCACTTATTATACGGCTCCTTGCCAAAACAAAAAAAATATTCTTGACAGTTTTGTCGTGGCTTTGGCTGAGAAACAAATAGTTCGCAACACACGCAGAACTAAAATCATACAGTATTTAGAACACAGCTGATCAACCGTCTGCTTTCACTTTTGAATGAAGTTCCATTTCAAGAAGTTACCGGACTACTTGTGGAGTGATATGAAAGACGTTAATCAGAAGCACAAAACCTGTTCCATTGACAGCGGTCATTACATGGTGCATATTTGACCGTAGAACGTTAGGAAAATCCCGTTCAAGCCAATCGAGCATTCTACTAACATTGTGAAGAGCCGTATTATAAATAATAATAGATTGAATGCATGCTACCTGAGGTAACTAGGGAACCCTTACAAATCAATAGTTAGTCAGGCCCATACAGTACAGCTTTATAAGTTATTTTATCCTATTACATGGTGATAATGAAGGTCACTACGAGTTTTGGAAAGATGGCGTAAGAGGCAAAGGTGGGCTAAAAATGCTATACTCTTCCCAGTGTTTCCCACAGAATTGAATTCTATTTGTGGTGGTAGGTTTGGAGAATGAACTTGAATGCAACAGTTTTTAACTAATTAGCGCAACGTGGTTATGATGCTAACCAGATTTAAGCACAATGTAGTACAACCTGGAAAATCATTGTGTGGTGGTCAATGTTGATCTTATGGTGGGCCGCCACAAATAAGTCAATGTATGGGAAACACTGCTTCCATTTACTTCTATTGTATTTAATACAATGCCAAACGTGCTACAAAGTGGTATCACAAGAAGGTCAGCCCAACACTAGCTGGTTTGGGTGCCAACTTTAGTGGATATCTGGACAACACAAAGCAATGGCATTGTTGACATTATGTCAAATCAGTTGTTTCTTCACCTTCTGTTGCTACTTCTACATCATTTTTGAACATTATAAACTACCGGTACACATAGCACCTTTAAATATATAATTCATATAAATTAAGTACATCTCTGACTATTTTATTCCACTGAATTACAGTTCCTATGGCCTTTTAAAAATGTCATTCAGTAGAGAGCTGTGGGCGGTGGTAGCGTAGTGGTTAAGTTAAGGAGCTGGGACAGCATGTACTAGCCTAAAAAGTTGTGGGTTCAATTCCCGGCTTCCACCGTTGTGCCCTCGAGCAAGGCACTTGACACCAAGTTGCTCAGGCCCTTGTAATATAATTGACATATGAAGCGACTGCTAAATGAATACATGTAAATGTTTAGGTTGTTGTTGTTGTTGATGTAAGTCTTTGACAAGTGACTAGTGTAACCAAAGGTTGAAAACAATAGCCGCAAATCCTATATCGAGCCAGGCCAAGATAAGGCAATATTCGAGATAACAGTTGGGGCTTCACAAAAAAAACAAAAAACATCTGCTTCCCCATCATCAGGTGATAGTCCCCCTGTGTCTAAATCCCGCCCACAATGCCACCTCGGCATTAACGTCATAGCAAACGTTCAGGCAAAGTTTCAGAACTTGCTGTTGTCATCTTTGCCCAGTGGAATATTAACAGTTAAGCACATAAAGCATCCTTCACAAGGTATAATTTCCTGTCTATTAACCAAGGTTTATTGATTTTGCACATTTATTTTGCTATGAGGTTAATACACAGGGGAGGGCTATACATGGGAATACATTTATTTTCTGATTAAAGCACTGAGGCTTAGCACTGACAATTACAGACTACAAAGGAAAGCGATGCAGAGTAGAGGAGGTGTCTGCTTCTCTTGCAGAGGAGCTGAACTCCCTCTATGCCCGCTTTGAGAACAGAGGGCCAGATGTACTAACGCGTTTGCGCCCACTTCAGGCGTATTTGTTTCGCAACGTGCATGTAAAATCATTGCGAGGTATGTACAAACAGGCCGCAATGACGTAAAAGTGCAAACTGCCTGTCACGGGAGCTGAACATGGCTAATTGCATTTTTCGTGTCATGCTATATGCATTCATGGGAGGATCCAGGGGAAAGTGGGAGTTTGGCGTAAAAAGATGGAAGGGGAAGCATAAAGAGCGCTTAATTATGTATTCCGCGGTATGTACAAAGATTGCTCCTGAAAGCGCATGTCTATTCTGCGCCTAAATACTTCCGCCTTGTAAAAGCAAATGTTAATCCAAATTGCAGTTCAATGCGTCAATAAGAGAGCCTTTCAAAAGACAACAGAATCGCTATTTAGGTGCAGTTTTGTAAGTATTTGTACTATCAAAAGCAACCTTATCTTTCGTTGGCCTTTTGAATGTCTTACTTTCACTTTCACGTCATTCACTTTCCTACTTGCTAGATTTGAACAATTTTCCATAGCCTACGTGCACAAGTACTTTGAGTAAAACTACTGATCTTCATTATCTCCCTGCTTGTTGACATCTTATCATGTATGGTATAATTTCATGATGGCTAAACGTTTGATTCTTTTTAATGTTGTCATCAGTTAACTTCATTCAACTGCGCTTGTATAGGATCTGCCATTCAGTTGTGGACGTTCGTAATTGCGTTTATGGGCGGAGAAAGGCAGAGAAAGGTGCAGTTTACACTAGTTTGATAAATACGACGGAAACTTGGGTCTGACAGCGTTCAGAATCTGCGGTTTGTCCATGACGCTAATAACGCTACATTCGCAAATGTACGTACATCTGGCCCAGAGTATCTGTTGCAGCAAGATTGCTGCCCATTTCAGATATCTGAAAGAGATGTGTGTAAATCCTTAAAGGAGGGTGAATACACATATAGCTCAAGGACCTGACAACATCCCATCACAGACATCATTAGTCTCCCTTTGCTTCAGTCTGTTATCCCTGCATGTTTCAAGAGGACCACCATCATTCTAGCCTGGGTGTTCCCATGCTGCCTTGCGCGATTTGATTCACGCTGCTAAGGCAGCCTGGAGACCATGGAGCAAATTTTCGCCTGAGATAGGGGACCAATCACAGAACAAGGGGGAAAGCAAGACGATGATGAGCTATGCACAGACGCATTTGATAGACATCCGTGGCACCCAATAAACGGACATCTGGGCATTTTTTTCAAATACAATTAACGTTTGGTTCCCAGACCACGTCTCATTGAGAAGTGGTGGCGCTAGCCAGGCTACCATCATTCCAGTTCCTAAGAAATTAACAGTGAGCTGCCTTAATGATTACCGCCCTGTTGCTCTCACCTCTGTGGTCATGGAAGTGCTTTGAGCGGTTAGTTAAAGATCATATTACATCCTCCCAAATTAGACCCACTCCACTTTCCCTATAGGCCAAACAGGTTCACTTTGAACACTGTGCTCTCTCTCACCTAGATAAGAAAAAGACCTATGTACGGATGCTCTTCATCGACTACAACTCTGCTTTTAAAGAACAACTTGCAGGACGGAAACTCCTATAAAGCATAGCGTAGATAAATGATGAAGGACCTAGATTCTCAGAAAGAAAAAAATGATAACTACGCCAGAAACAACATATTGTGAGAAAATTGTGAGAAAACTAGATGTACCGCAGAGCGGTACAAAATATGACCGCCGCCCAGTCCAGCACATGTTTTCCACAAAAATAAATCACGCTGAAAGGCCTATATGATTCTAACTGTCTCACTAAATTCTCACTGGTACCTGCTAAACAACAAGTACCAAAACATGATTAGTTCATAGATTTCACATGTAAAATTAATTTTATACAACCCCACCCCCATCTTGCCTGTTCATATTGCCTGCGTATGTGCCTGTGTTTGTGCATGTGCATGCATGCGTACATATGTCTACTGTGTGAGTATGCGTCATACGTATGATTACTGTGAATGTGTGCATGTGTATCGGTTTATGCACATGTGTGCATATGGAATGGGTTAACATGACCCCTGGAGGCAAACATAAGTAAAAAAAAATTGGTCATCCTAGGCCCTACGGTTCTCAAGATATTCACAGAAAACTATGTCTGCCCTACCCTCCTTTCGGGGGTCCAGTCCAGCGGGGGGGCTACAGATCAAAACGAAAAACGATGGTTCCATGCCATCCATGTGGGGTTACATGCCCACCAAGTTTCGTGTACCCCGGTCTTTCAGTGTCCCAGGAATCCTTGTTGGTGTACGGTCACTAAATGTACACATAAATTATTTTATTGTAGGGCCCCCCCATGAACGAAAGTACACAAAACTTGCCATGCATTCGGAGGTTGTCATAATGATCCTACACTTCCAATTTCGTGCAGTTTTGACCATGTCAGCCAGAGATAGTGATGAAAACACCTAATTTTTTGCTTTTTAATTTTTAACTAGGTGGCGCTATACATGAAATAAGTGCTAATGGGATGAGTTGACATGCCCCCTTAAGACCAACATACAAAAAAAAGATGGACCTCCTAGGCCCTACGGTTCTCGAGACATTCACAGAAAACTGTCTCCGGCCACCTACAGGCCAGTTGGTGTATAGTAACCTAAATTAATTTATTGTGTGGCCCCCCATGAACGGAATTCCATGAAACTTGGCGTGCATTCAGAGGGTGTCATAATGATCCTATACTTCCAATTTCGTGCAGTTATGACTATGTTAGGTTACAGATACCTGTGATTAAAACACCTCATTATTACTTTTTTGTGTTTAACTAGGTGGCGCTATACATGAAATGAGTGGTTATGGAATGGGTTGACATGGCCCCTTGACATCAACATACGAAAAAAAAATGGTCCTCCTAAACCCTGTGGTTCTCGAGATATTCACAGAAAACTGTGTCTGCCCTACCCTCCTTTCGGGGGGTCCAGTCCAGCGGGGGGGGCTACAGATCAAAACGAAAAACGATGGTTCCATGCTATCCATGTGGGGTTACATGCCCACCAAGTTTCGTGTACCCCGGTCTTTCAGTGTCCCGGGAATCCTTGACGGAAATTTGGACATGTGAAAAAAAAAAAAAAAAAAAATCTGACTAAACTAAAACTTCGCTGTGCGAACTTCTGAACTTCTTCTGTAACTTCTGAATTAATAAACCACTAACCGGAACTGAGGTAACAGGGTAAACAGGTCAAGTTCAATGAATGGTGTAATGGATCCTGGATACAGGCCACCGCCCTTTAATTATGAGCAACCTAGGCGGAGATAGGGGCCAGGGAGAGAAATGGGGAAGGAACGACGGGCAGGAGAGCGGCCTAGGGCCATATTTTGCACCCTGGCGCATGGCGTAAAACTCGGGTGGGTACACAATGCACCATCCTTCTATCATCCATGAACGCACAACAGCACACGTCCATGCAAAAAAATACAAATTGCACGATTATAATGGGAAACATAATTAGAATAAAGATATTATGAAATACTGTACATCTCATGATGAGTAGTTATTCACCATCATTTGCAAATTGGTAATGACGGTTAAAAGTGATTAGGGGAGAGGCGAGAGACACGTATGGAGCACAGCTGCTGACTGTCCCGAGATATAAGCCACTCCTCTGCAGGATATGTTTTGTTTGTTTTGACTGAATAAAAAAATGTTTTTTTATTCAGTCATTTGAGCAATATTAGGATAAGTGTTGCTTTTTCCAATCTATGTTTTCGATGGTAACCCATTGTCAGTCAATAGTGAAAGTAACTGCATATAACTGTCTTGTCATTGACTGACATCATGGTGAAGTTAGTTTCACTTTGCCAATAAGTTCAAATAATAGAGGAGTGCAAATGCGTGAAGGCTACTATATGCTAGGTTTTTAGTAAAGCATGGTTTAGTGGAATGACTATTCCATAGAGTCTCGCGAGCAGCCTCCTTCAAATGCACCGTTGAATGTCAAAATACCGATGCATTTATTTCACATTGCGCTTTGCGCCATTAAAGGGAATGACAGATGTCATTCTCATTGGTTTAAATGATGTTACGCCCCAAACACACCCATGACTGATTAAAAAACCTAGGAACCACCCACGTTTGATAAGGAAAACCCTCCCAATGTGGACTGGACATCCTACTAAATTTGAATAAGCTTTTGACGAGTGACGATACGCTTTTGATTGTCATGATAGGGCCCCTAGAGTTTTGGTGAATCACTCAGTGATAACAGTGGCTAACACTGTGTCTACATCTATTGACATTATCTTGATATCGTTTAACTTAATAAATCTGCACGTAACCGTTTTGTGACAGATGAGACGGTGAAGTCCCCTCTATTTAGGCTACCTGCACAAAACACACCCAAGCAGGAAAACCCTTGCCTTTCTTAGGAAAATGGTGGACATGATATATCGACAGGCTAGAACCAAAACACAATGATTGACCATTATGAACCACTACTCAGGGGTGCATTTCCCAAAACCATTGTTGCTTACTAAGTTAGCAACTTTGTTGGTTGCAATGCAATTTCCCATTGCCAACCAACTAAGTTGCTAACAGGTTAGCAACTATGGTTTTGGGAAACACACCCCAGACTAGTAACTACACCCGCAATGACAGCAGAGCTCAAGCACCAATTTAAGATGTTTACCTTTTCCTACGTAATATGATGCATTTGTGGGTGGGAGAGGCATATTTAGAAGCCTGCTTAAAATGGGTACACTTTCTTCTGAATTACTGTTCACAGGTTTTGTAAAACATCAATTTGTACATACACATTTTCAAAAAGACATTTTCAGACAAGATTATGTATAAATTCAGTTTTGAAATCAGCCTGCAAGTTGCTCTATAACTATATGCTCTATGTAACTATAAGGGGCTATTTGACGTCTTTAGAACACTAACATATCGGAGGTGTCAAATGTTGATTTACTCCAGTCTAGATTTTTTGACGTTAATCACTCCTATGACGTATTGCTATTGTCTATCTAAAGTAAAGTGCCTGTTTCAAAGTTAACTGATGGTCAAATCAACCAAAAATCCAGCATACAGTATGTCCATCGTACAAGCACACCTAAAAAGATCATACAGTGCAAGGGAAACTGGCCCAATATGTATACATGTGTATTCAAACTTTCATTACACATCATTACAAAATGAAGGTAACATACTGTTTGCTTGTTTTATTAGGCCCAACTTATCAAGTATACTAATGCAATGCTCAAGCAGTGTGGTAGGCCAGAGTTAGAATTCGCCTCAAAACTTGCTACTCGGTACAACTACCAATCCACACCACATCGATATTTACACTGCATTACTACATTCTATTATACCAGCAATTTATTCAAGTTATTGTATTGGAAGGTAAAACAAAAAGTACTTTATCAGGCTGTAGTTACACAGGACATTGTTGTTTTGTGCTTTGGTTAAATACAAAACGTCTAATTTGCTGGCAGTAACATGTAGAGTAGGTGACATTGTGACATGCTTTTATGGCTGTGCTGCTGTATGCTATTTTTACTCAGAAGATCTCAAACAATTTGACCTTGCAATGCAAAGGTCACATGCTGAACTTTTTTTCTTTCCCAAGGTCAATAGAGCTCTACAGAGTGTGGAGGATGTGTGCTAGAAATGTTCAAGTTACAAAATAAACTATTTCAGCATTCAAATCACAATCTTCACATCAAATGGTCACAATAAAAGGCTGCAATTAAATCCGTTTGGACATTGATTAAGTTCTGCATTGATCAATTATAAAGTCAGCTAGTTAATTAAGATCATACAGGTACGGGCCAGCCCTAATTTGTTATGTCAATATGAAGTAAAGTAGCTAGTTGGCTGCACAATTAATATTGTTGGGTGAAATTTATGAAACATACTTGATACATGGAGAGCATACAAACAAGAATAGCACAATATAAAACAAGTCTTGAAGATGCTACTTTGCTTTAAAATCATTCTTACAAGCTGTGTGTTAGTTACTTACAGTCAAGGTCAAGGTAATTTATTTACATAGCACATTTAAACAACAGATGTTGAGCCAATACTTTACAATTAAAGATGCACTGGAGTTTTGTTTTGAAACTAGCCAACTAAAGTCCCAGATCAGATCACTGAACTACGTAGTAGCTAGTGGGAACGAAATGTGTGGTCATCTGTGCTTCATATGAGCATATAATGAATCTGACAATGATACTGGTAAAGGTTTTCCAGCAATGTAATTGGCATTATCATATTGTAGACCTAAAAGTCAATTACATAGTCAATAGAATGAAGAATGGCAGACATGTTTACCTCTCCCTTACATGCAATGATACATAAATGGCATAAAATTAATCTTGCAATTATATAAATATTATGTTGTATATTATGTAGTGTATCTACTTTCATTTTAGAACTTTGTAAACTTTAACAAAAACCTTAAAAAATGAACTTTTCAAAAAAGTCACCAATAAGGTCGTCATATTATAAGGAATTTCCATCCAATGATTTAGGGTAGCACAATATATCATTTTTGTTTTGTATTTTTGCAAATCAGGCTACATCATCTATCATGCTTTGTTCTTAGTATATTATTAGGTACAGACCTTATTACACAGTTTTAAAATAAGTAAAAATGCTTGGGGGAAAAAATGCATTTGCAAAACTGCAAAGTAATGAATTCACTGACAGGATACAAAATTGTACATGAAAATAAATTATTTGGAGAGAAGAACTGTCAAGTGAAATGCAATGATAGTAAAAGTGAAACTGATTTGGTTGAGCCAACCTGTCCGACTGATCTGCACCAAAACTTAATAGATTCTTCTATGACATTATGCAACACCTTTCCACCAAGAATCATTAAAATAGAGAAAGTAATCTTTGCACATTCCTGCTTACAGACTTGCAAACTGACAATCCACACAGAAAACATAACTTCCTTAACAGAGGAAATGATTGATTGATTCTGCAATGTGAAGATACTTTCTAAAAATCAAGTTTGTCACTGTGACATTACGATTTCTTGATAGTGATTTCTGTTTCTAAACAATCTTTTGAAGTGGCATTGACAGCCTTGCGTGTGACATATGGCGTCGTATCTACATAATCAATTGCTTTTGAATGTCGGCTATAGCGGTTTGAACATGTTTCTCTGCAAGGTAGCAGCTTAGCCGCATGACACAAACCAGTCAGGTGTAATAGTGAGACAAAACCTCAGTATATGCTTCATGTTATATCACATCTCCCCTGTCATCCCCCCAACACACACACCAAGACCCCTGGCAGTTGGGTTAGCCCCTTGAGCCGTGGATCTGCCCAAGGTTTCTTCCTTGGTAAGGGAGTTTTTCCTTGCCCCTGTTGCTCTTGGGTGCTCCTTGTTGGTGCCCCTCCAATCCTCCCTCACCTTTCTTATGCAGCCCTTGCCACATAATCTACTAAACCCCTCTTCTACTGCACTTTTTACCCCCCCCCCCCCCCACTTTGCACAAATAGGCTGACACCAGACATAATTTCACTGCATTTCTTACTTCCAGTAACTATATGCATGTGACAAACTTCCTTGTATCCTTGTATGTCCTAAGGCTGGCAACAAAAGATTAATGTTTATTTGCCTCAAAAGTAAAACAAAGACACGTCTGTGACTTTAGGGATTTTAAATGCAGGCTGTGAAGGTAACTGCGGCTCTAATTTATAGAGGAAACCGATGTTAAAATAAATCTCTAGTCTCTAGATATTAAAATTGATTAAGAAAGCCAATACTATGCAACACCACGTCATAGCGTCAGTTCTCTTTATACTGTACAGTTTGGTATAGTGTGGGTAAACAATCACAAGCAACTGGTAGGGTGCAAGAGGACAGGGAGCTGGTGAGACTGTCTCCAATTTTCTGTATTCCATACTTTACCTACCTTATGAACACTCTTGGGATTCTCAAGCCATGCATAGTACATTTCCTCCACATAGTTTGAACTTGTCCCGTTCAGAAATGGCTCAGCAGCCACAGGTGCAGTGTAGCGCCTGATTGACTGTAGTGTCCTGTTGAGAACGGCTGGCCTCTGCTGTGATGAGCTCTGAGCAGTCTGAGAGGATGTGATTGGCCGCAGCCTTGTAGCACAAGTCCTTAAACGATGCATTGTAGTCCTTTATACAATCACAGCACTCAACACTGCAAGCCAACCTCTGTTCTGTCTGGACAGACAACGAGGCGGATGTTGCTTTAGTTCCCGTCAAAACAAAGCTGGTCTCTCAAAGGCACCTTCTTTTAGTGGGTGTGTGTGCCTGTCCTCTGGTTTTAAATTTGGAACCTGTGGGAGATATAATATGAACAGTTTAATCCCTCAATCATCCATAGACAAAGTGAGCTTAAGTTAATAATGACCAGGCAATGACTCCCAAGTCAGAAAGACACTCACTACCCAAAGATAAACTCACAACAAATGAAGAAACCAAAACACAACAAATGAAGCATCTTTCTCTTAAAACGGAGATCTCTTTTTTGTTTTTTGGCTTAGACACAGTGGTCAACTGTACTTAAACACATTGTGCGCTTAATTGTAAATAAATGATATATATAATTTATGTGTCATGTACTCTTACATATTGAATCAATATTCTACTTCAAGTGCGGAACAGCTAAGCCACGATCAGAATACACGACTAGGAGACACACTTGAGAAAGAAAACGCAGGACAAAATTGCCTATGGCTCAAGTACTTTAGTTATTCTATGGAAAAGCGCTTCCGCAGAAACACATGACATCAAATTATGAAACGTTACATCGATCAACATGGCCATGGCATATACATGAAAACTGAAGCTGATGATAATTAAAAAGAGAACGTCAACCAAGGTCCAGGAAACAATTGCTAGTTGGCGTGCTGTTCAAACGTTGTTCAAACTGAACTATAACGTTAAACATTATAGCGAAGACAGTATTTTATGTTAAATTGTAAATGAAAATACAAGTATTTCAGACTTGCTTTTCACATTATGATTTCTCACCAGCTAACTTCGCAAATCTCTCAATGGAGAGCAAAGTAATGCATAACGTTATGTAGCATCAACTGCTAACCTATCGTTATAACATGCGTTTCATGCTTGGAATTTGGTCTAACCAGGGGTGTTATAAAGGATCACCACCAAACCAGATAAATACTCACTTGCGAATGCCTGTAGGGGAGAACTAAAAGGAATCAGTCCAACACCCCACGCCTGTTTTGTTCATGTTTTGACCTTGTGTCCATACCACAAATGTTCCCCACTCCCCTTCACGTGAGACTAGCTCTGCCCAGGCCCGCCCACTCCATTTTATCTCGCAGCTCATTGGTTCCCTATTTTCATGTCCCTCCGAAAAGGAAGGCTAAAAGACACGAGAAATGTCAATCACTGTGTCCTTCGCTAAACATGGGTCTTTTCAAAATGTTAGCGTAGCCTACTAGCTACGCAAGTCCTCCCGTCATGTCAAGTACAAACAAAGGCATTAAGACGTTAACGTTTCAGCAACACTGGGCTAAAGTAAACCATTCGCTGCTTGCTACTGTCAGATGTTCTTCACAGGAAGAGCGTCAAGCGCTGGTGTTGCCCCAAGCAATGTTAATTGATGTAAGTTAACAACGTGAACATACGAGTCATGCACAACAACATAGATGCATTACACATTTTTTGAGCTACGTTATCTAACAAAAGGAACAAAAATCCACAAACAGAGCCCACTGCAGTCAAGTTACCAACTGGCATTAAACGTTCAAACTAACGTTAATGTCCCCTGCGGACGAAGCTAACTAGCTAACATTAGCCAGCTAGAAATGCTGTGATGTACTACGTCGTCAAACTAACATGCAAATCAGCCTGCTTTTAGTCCTGAATGTGATACTATTATGACTACTCACAGGTATTTACGCACAGATAACCTTGAAGGGTTCTCTAGTGCTGTTCCCACAACACCAGTTCCCAGCAGCCTCAACTCCCCCCAGTTGGAGCAAGTGAAACAAGTGTGACACACCAGACTCACTGAAAGAAGAAGCAGTGATACGAACGTTTACGTCACTCAGAGAGTGATTTTGCCAAAACGGGCCCTCTAATTGACCCCTTGCAAGTGACGTCACGTTTTGTTCGCGCCACAGCAAAATAGCCTAGTGGACGGCAAGAACACGAATCAAATCAATGGGTTGTAATGGGACATATCGCACAGCTAGGAGATTATAGTGAGATTTAACCGTAGTAATGCCCTTCCACGACTGTTGGCTTATTGTTTGGAATACAACAACATCCCATGTTCTTGCATAGATATATTTTGGTTTGTTTTCTTTGTGTTTCGGGAGTATTTCAACCACAATTGCATGCTTATCTCCTCAGTGTATGAAGCACAGCAGCGGTTGCTATAGCAACCATAGACTCTGAACAGGACGGCAGATAGCACTTAGGCAAAGTCTTTGGCAAGATCTGAATGTAAACAGATAATACCGTTCAAGTTTTTTTATTTCCCATTTCTTTCAATTCTTTAACTTAAGACATGTAGGCCTAAGAAGTAAGTTTATTCACTGGGCAACGTACAAACTGACGAGTTACATTAGCCCTAGCACTATGAGCTACGATAAACGTTAGCTAGAATAGCTAGCTTCTAAGTGTGGCAGCTAAGTTATTATTTCATGTTCTGTTATGACATTCTTAACGTTTTGACTATGTTACAACTGATAAAAGCAAGACAAATAAAGTAACCAAATCGCTTTGCAATATTTTAGTCTAGAAATACTTATGGGTGTTCTGTGTGTATGGGTGTGTGTATGTGTGTGATTTTTTGCTTTTTAATTTTTAACTAGGTGGCGCTATACATGAAATAAGTGGTAATGGGATGGGTTGACATGGCCCCTTAAGACCAACATACAAAAAAGTTGGTCCTCCTAGGCCGTACGGTTCTCGAGATTCACAGAAAACTGTGTTTCAGTTTTCTGTGGGGAACTCGCGATTGCGCTGACCACCGGACACCGGACAGCGTAGCGTAAAAGTAATGGTGACAGCTGCCGCCACGGCATCATGCTGGATTCGAACCGGCGATGCTACTGGCACAATTCATGTGTTTTGCACAGCGACGTCTTCTCCATAGTGCTACGTAAGCGCTGCTTAACCTAGCGCTCGGTGTTATATGCATTATTAGAGTCTTGTGACGCTGGTTATTGCGTGTAGGTCAAAGGTCCTCCTTTTCGTAAAAATTGATTTTTATTTCTCTGGCTGTTGCAATTGATATCAATGATTAATGTGAATGCCCTCAGTAAAAAGCACAACAAAAAGAAAAGCAAACAGTTACAAACAGTCACGCATTTGGCTTCATAAGAGATCGCACGTGCCAGCCCGCACGCACGCACGCACTCACGATTGCGTATACTGGACACCGGACAGCATAGCGTAAAATTAACAGGTGACAGCCACAGCATCATGCCAGATTCGAATCGGCGATGCTACTGGCACAATTCATGTGTTTTGCACAGCGACTTCTTCTCCATAGTGCTACGGAAGCGCTGCTTAACGTAGTGCTCGACGTTATATATGCATCATTAGTCATCATTAGTGGTTATTGCGTGTAGGTCAAAGGTCCTCCTTTTCGTAAAAATTGATTTTTATTTCTCTGGCTGTTGCAATTGATATCAATGATTAATATGAATGCCCTCAGTAAAAAGCACAACAAAAAGAAAAGCAAACAGTTACAAACAGTCATGCATTTGGCTTCATAAGAGTTTGCGTGCCCGCTTGCACTCGGGAACGCGCTGACCACATGCTGACCACCGGCACACAGCGTAGGTAATCTCTACCCCCCTCCCCCTATCTACCCTATCAAATGAAATCATGCAGCCGTAACCTACAGCCTACAGCTCGGGAAACTTCCGGTTTCTAAACTGGTTGCAGTTCCTTTTCTGGTTCCACATGAGGGCGCTCACGAATAAGTGCTGCATGAATGGAGGTCTATGGTAGCCTGACGAGCCAGACCCACATTAAAATGTAGGGTCTGGGCACTCACCGTTCGCAGTGCTCAGTCCGAGGGGCGGGATAATCAGTTGTCTTTCAAATTCCCTCTGCACGCAATAGGACAGCGGCAGCGCTATGAGTCCCATGTGTTTTCCACCAGCGGAGCTAGTTGGCTAGTTCAAACGTTTGCCAACTTAATAAAAGCTTAACTCGTGTCACACTGTTCGCTAACAGCAACATCCATCCTATTTGTTTTCAAGTAGCAGGGAATTCAAGCCAAACCGTTGCAACTCTGCCATCAATCATTATGTTAAGCCCACCTAACGACTCTATACACGATTTCATTGGCCTGATTGAGTTTCGATTTCTGGAGCTCACAAGCCAACGGAGAGTTGCTAGACTAGCCTGCTGCCGCTAGGAGCGCGTCTAGATTTCTAGACTAGGTCTATGGAGCTGTACCCCTCAAATCCACATTTCTCGGGATATCATTTTTTGCCCAGAAATTTGAATGTTGCATGCGAAAGAGGGGGCAGAGAAAATACACACCGCTGAGTATTATATTTTTTGAGTCACTTATTTGTTCTAAAAAGCCTTTTCAAATGTGTCAATGACGTCATTCATTAGCAGAAAGCTAGTGGGCAACAACGACCTAACCTGTAAGAAATTGAAAGGACGTAAGTACTCGTTCATTCAACTTTTGACCTATAATCCATATTGATCTTGTAGAAACCACAATCCAATTTTCGATTTTTCAACGACAACAAGGTGAAAGCGACACATTTAGCCGTCTAGCTCCATAGACCCCCATTGTTTTTTGCACTTATTCGTGATCGCCCCTAGCGGAACTGCAGCAGATTGCAGGTACAATGGAGTTAATAGGGAGTGATCCGGCTCTCCGTAAACGGGCTCTGAGCCTATCAACGTGGTTGTATACAACCCCGATCTGTCTTCGGCTCGACCACGCCTCCCAGTTCCTTGAGGCTCGAGAAGACATCAGGAAGAGTTTCAGGGAGTGAAACGAAAGTCTCCATTCCACCCATCTAGACTGGTGCTTAAAGTTGCCATAGTTGCCAGCCTCTCTTGGTAGTAGTAGAAGGTCACGAAATTGCTTTCTCGAGATAATACTAGTTTTACTAGTTAGCCGATCGTACAAAATGGATCGTTTTTTTAGCTAGTGAGGGTGCTAGATGGTTAGCCAATTAACGCTAGCTACCTAGATTAGCTTGCATAAGCAGGATGTCAGTGATGCCTCAGGCCGGCAAAACATAATAACTCCTCGACGTTATCATGCCAGTTAAAATCATTAAAGATTTAACAATGGTAAGTAAATATATTAACTACAAATACATAGCTAGATGTTGGCGGGCCATGTGAGAAGCGTTTGGACGGTAACAGCAATGAATGTTACAGTCCAAACGCTCCCTCTATCGACCTAGCTAGCTAGCCAGCTATCTGTGTCAGTTTCATGTTGTGTTTATGTTATGCCTCTCTAGCTAAGTTTGCTAATGCTAGCTAGCCATCTTCACATTTAACGTTAACGTAACGTAACAAAACACACGTATGGTCAGTTATCGATCACAGCTTAACCATTTGGTGTTAACAAAACAGATCCAGGTGCTATAATAATGTCCTCATCTCAAGTTCACGTAGACGACCAGTCTGACGATTTAGCACATTCGCTAACGTTAAACTGAAGATGGGAAATTTGTTGTTCCAGACATAACGGTAGTTTACCATTACTTCATTGTTTTTAACAGTTGCAAGGCATAACGTATCAGTTGGTGCACAGTATCAACATTTATATTGTTGTTGAGTAAGAATTGTATAGTGTTTTGTCTGTCCACAAACTAACCATCCAGCTGGCAAGTCATGCGACTGCACATGATGGCAAGTAAAGCTATCGTAAGCCGAGCTGCCACGGGGCAATAGTGCTGTGGGAGTTTGATTTAATTCATTTGAGTGTACTGTATATGTTGTGGTATTGCATCCACGCCAAATGTGTGGTCATTGTACTAGTTGGTCTATATAGTTCCAGTTGTCATTAACAGATAGCAACTTCCCAATTGGAACGAAACTTGTATCAGATAAAATAGTGTCACACCAAAGCCTGGTCAGGTTGTTGCCATCGTAATTTCTCTACAGTCAATTAGTTAGTTAATTGTATTGTTTGGATCCAGATAGAAACAACCAAATATTCTAGAGTGGAGCTAGAATCTTTTGGAAACAACAGTACACATTTCAAGTGTACATGCATGCTTCCAATGTTTCCAAAAGGAGGAAGAATATGTTGTGTCACTTAGGCTAGTGCACTCTCAATGAAGGGCATTATAATTGCATTCCTTTACTTTCATATTCTTATCAACACACATCTGTACTGAAAATTCCTTAGCACAGAAGGGTAGAAGTATTACTAGTCACAAACATATGACTAGCACTCAATCATCAAAATTATAAGTGCATTATTAAATGCCACCTTAAGCTTATTCATCTTTGCTTTACAATAGCCACACCATAGGTTTGTGCTCAATGCTTGAAAAGTGCTATATAAATATTATTATTATTATTATTATTATTATTATTATTATTATTATTAATAATAATAATAATATATAATATAGTAATAAGGTGAGCTGTACTACTGTCTATTGTAGCCAACTACTGTCGAGAGTCCATTCTGTTTTTGACTTGTATCAGTTTTACTGAGATCATCCAAAGCTGATAGAATGTTTTTTTCTGTCCTGTAAGACGAGGACCATTGGGAGGGCGAAGGTGACTCATGCAGTAGTGGTCATATTCCTTGAGTTTTTTGCCTGGGGCCTTCTAACGACACCCATGCTGACGGTGAGTGAAAACAGCCCAAGAAAACACTTGTAGAAGAACTACTGGTTGGTAGTATTATCATCAGTAATTTGTGATTGACCTGGTCATGCATTATGGTAAGAAATGTCTTACCTTACAGACTCTGGGTCAACACTTTTCTGGTCATGACTTTGTAGCCAGATTAAAAAAAAAAAAAAAGACTCTCATGTCTGAAGAAAAATGCCTGATTATTTTCCGGCTCAAGTATTTAGGTTAAATCAATCTTTACCTCACAGGTGATCTTTAAGTCCTCGCTAGTGCCTTTTCATTTACCCACACATTTTGTTACTTCAGCTGCTTCATGCCCAAAAAGATTTTCATTCAGAGGTGAACTCACACGGTGCACCCCGGGAGCATAGCAGCACTATAATGTTTTTAAAAGCTTCGGTTGAATTTCATGTATTTTTAGTTGTAGAGATGTTCAGTTTTGTAGCCTTTATAAAACGATTTACACCCATACTGTGCTGTATGGATGTTTGTCACACCAGATGCAACAGATGGCCATTGAAGCCCTTTAGACACTGTGTTTAGACCTACTAAAACCAAAGCTTGTCCAAAACGGTATTCAGAAAGATGATCTGAAATTATGTGTTTTTGTGTCACTAATGATCGCCAATGAGCATTCTGCCTTTGTGTGTTTCTTTAGGTTCTGCACGAGACATTCCCAAAACACACATTTCTTATGAACGGTCTCATTCAGGGAGTGAAGGTAAGCCGGGATGATCTACAGTGATTTGACTCTGAATCCACTGTACAGTTTAAAAGTGCTCTAAGATCTTTTGAGGCTGGCATGTGTATTGTTACATGGAATGGTTGGTTGGATGGCTAAATTGTTACATTTGATCATATTGTGATTGAGGCTAGTGTTTGTGAACTGTGTATTTAGTTTGATGTGTTTCTTTGAGTTTGGGCCTTTTGTTGTTGTTGTTGTTATTGTGGTGGTTATTGTTGTTGTGGTTATTATGACGTCAAATGGGGTGTTTGCACACAGGGCCTGCTGTCGTTCATGAGTGCTCCTCTTATTGGAGCGCTGTCCGACGTGTGGGGCAGGAAGTCCTTCCTCCTGCTGACTGTGTTCTTTACCTGTGCACCCATCCCTCTGATGCGCATTAGCCCCAGGTATGGCCACTCAAAAGGCATTTCCATATATGAGCAAACACACATATGCTTGAAGATTTAAGCACCGTTTTAGTCAGATATGCATGCAGATCTACAGACACTCTCACTGCGCACACACTCCTAGCACACGCACATTCCCATTCACAGAGCCTGCCAAACCATGCTGGGTTTTGTTTATGGGTCACATGCTTCTCATGTGAGTCTCTCACTCTAGAATCACAGAGCAGTAGCCTTCCTCTGCTCCCTATGCTGACATATCTCTGTTATAGTTTAGTCCTCTAAGTGATGTGTGTAGACATTAGTGTTTGTGTAATAAGCATGCATTTGTAAAGCATAACGATAGTCCTGTGATGGTCGTCGTTTGTCCTATCTTTAAATTTGGCTTATTTTTGCATAGTGTGTGTGGTGCTGTTTCAGAACATGTGTGTGTGCTTTTTTAGTTGGGTGATGTGAACTTCACGTTATGAAGTAATGCCTTCACTTTGAATATTCTGACCTGTATTGCTGATTTTGGATGTCTGTTTTGCTATGCAGGTGGTATTTTGCACTGATCTCCCTGTCAGGACTGTTCTCTGTCACATTCTCTGTGATCTTTGCATATGTGGCGGACATCACTGAAGAGCAAGAGAGGAGCACAGCATATGGCCTGGTATGAAATGACTTTAGATTACGGAAAAGGGAAGTCCAAGGCATTCTATGCAAAATCCAAGGCAAAATATAAAAAGCCTTTATTTTAATGGCTCATCATCTCATGATTGAAAACTTTAAAAACAAGTGAGCCAAGTGGGACAACCCAATGTTTTTCTGAAGGAAGAGTGCCTTGGATTTCCTTTTTCCTATAACTATTGGGTTCCCAACACCAAAGAGCCCCTTGGAATACCTGACCTTTTGAACTTCCGAGCACTTTCGACTTTTTATTTGTGAAGTTACTTTAGATTACATTTATGAAATTAACTTTCTTAAAATAACACAGGTGGAGAAAGAAAAACACGAGGTGGTCATAGGAAAAAAAGGATGTTTCTTCGGTTAATGCAGCTTCAATCTTTATTCCAATAAAAAGCAATCACAGAAGTACATGTGACGTACTTCTGGGCACCGGTCTTGTAGAGTGAACCTTGATGAGTCTTGAGGAGTAAAAACCAAAGATTCTAGGGGGCTACAACTAACAATTGAGTATCTCAAACTATTGGCATATATTCTGTTTCAAAACTCCCTCCTACACTCTAAATGTTAATGACTTAGATAACACCTTGACTGGGATGGTTATCGCCTTCCTCCATACCGTTTCTCCAAATGTTAGTGTTCTCACACCTCGGTTCCTTCGTGGCCCCAAGTGAAGCCATAGCGTGGACCTTTGAGTGTTGTATTGATAAGATCACTTTGTGGGATCACGTAGAATAAAGTAGCATATGATGTTTTTTAGACAGGGTGAACTGTACAATCTTACACAATCTGATACAATGAGTATCAAGAGGCGTAAAGGAACACGCCACCGTTTTATGAAATTGGTTTAGTGAGAAAAAGCATTTTTAGTCCAACAGTGCCACGCTTAGCTTAGCATACTGAATGTAATCTCTTGTCGCCGGATAGCATGTCGTGAGTAAAAATGAGCCAACAAAAAAATAATTACTAATTACTTCTTGTGGCCTACGTATTCTTAGCCAGTACAAATAGCAATGCAGATAAAGACGAAGCGATTCGTAGACAGGTATTGACTTGACTGTATTGGGGCGAAGCATAGACAAAGCACTGCTACCTGGGCGCAGAGATTGTCTGTGCTGTGGTGAGTGAGACATGACACTCATGTGTTGCGTGATATCTCTGCTCCCAAATAGCAGTGCTTCGCAGTGCATGCACAGAGACAAACATGCTTTTGCCCACTTATCTATCTCTAGGGGAGACAGTGATAATCCAATTTTATAAAACGGTGGCGTGTTCCTTTAAGGCTCTGATCACACTATACTGTATGATAGGACAACCATTGGACGAATGGAGAATGATTAGGCTTATTTGGCATTTCTAATCCAAACCAGTGCTTTTATAGTAGTACTCTGTAAATTGGATAAACACACGTCTTTACATACGCATGTGTGCACGGATTCATTGTTGTTGTGTTGAACCCCTCAGGTGTCTGCAACTTTTGCAGCTAGTCTGGTTACAAGTCCTGCTATTGGGGCTTACCTGTCGGCCACATATGGTGACAGCCTGGTGGTTCTTGTGGCAACCATTATCGCAGTGCTGGACATTTGCTTTGTGCTGCTGGTGGTGCCAGAGTCGCTGCCCGACAAGATGCGCCTCTCCTCCTGGGGCTCCCCCATCTCCTGGGAGCAGGCCGACCCCTTTGCTGTGAGTCTCCGGTTTGACCTTGTACACACACACACACACACACTCTGAGGTCTTCCTTTAATCACAAATACTGTAGTTCCACTACATCCTCAATGTCATTGGCAACTGCCTTTGATCAAATACACTTCTGAAGATGCATATCATGATGTATGGGGTATTAGATTAGCCTAGCCCAGTGTTTCCCAAACTTTTTTTCTGGGGACCCACTTTTTTAAAAATGACAGACCATCGCGACCCATTTCACTTCAGATCTAACATGCAACCACCAATATTGTTTTAGGCCACAGGTTCTCAAACTTTTATAGCCCCCCCCCCCTAATCCTTCTACACTGCCGTACATAATAACGCCTAGGTCTGGCCTACTACCACTACTATTACATGGATTGGTGATGCACTGACTCAGTTTCCCACAACTCTGCAATCTCAATTACACATGAAACAATGTTAAATATTTTCAAAGCTATACAATTCTCGGTCAGTGTTGTACAAACACACAACCTCAGGTTTTCCTCATCCTGCTTTGAACACAGTTGTGTTGCATTTTGAGCACCATCAGCGTGGAAAGTTACCTAAAAGATAACGTTTTAATACGCATCCGAGAGTTTGGGGATATTCTTGCATTCTACGCAATCGTCACTCTTCAACACAGTAAGCTGTTCCTGTATATCTAAAGAGAGATGTTGTAGGCTACGTTGCGTTGCAGACAAATGGATCCATAACAGCGTTAATTCCGACGTAAACAGCAAATAACTCAAGTCGTTAAAGTGTAGCCTATTCTGGAGGTTTCTTTGGAAAGTTGAATCCGCATTGAATCCGCAAGTTAAACGTTTGCTTGTTTGTAGGCCTTATACTAAGGTTGTGTATTGATGTTGTGACAAGCTATGTTGTTGTAAGAATGTGAAATAAATAAATATCAGAACAAAAGGCTTTTACGCAATAGCCAAAAGATAATAGAGTTTGCGAGATGGAAAACAAGAGGAAATAATAGCTTTTAAAATGTCCATTTGAATTGTAGCCTTATATAATGCATTGGTGTGCATTTTAAATCCGAAATAATAAGGAATGTGAGGAGACTGCTATTAACTTTAAATAGTGCATCTACAATCGAAACTATCAGCCTATGACGCAAATTGAATAGCCATGCCCGGTATACGGATGTCTGCTTTAGTTGACAGCATGGTAACTAGATTTTAATCGGTCAACGGAAGCAGCTGTCCGTTAATGTTCATACTGATTCATGTCCCTTGCATTTTGCAACTGCGAGGTCAATAGCAGGCGCCCCACAGAAATGTTTCCTTTTGCGAGTGAGATGCACGCTGCCCTCTCTGCGACGCGTTCGCCCCCAGTTTCAGAGCTATTCTAGGGCTGTCACTGTGGTAAACAAACAAACTGGTTAAATGGTATAAGCTAGGCCTATTACACAACATAAATTGTGCTGGCGACCCAAATAAAATCTCCTGCGACCCACCCGTGGGTCGCGACCCAGTCTTTGGGAACCAATGGCCTAGCCCATCACATATTTTTTTCATTCACACACATTCTTCAGTCTGCCAAGGTAATCCACAGATTTTTCCACATCTTGCTGACTTGATTTCTGCATCTGTTGTTAGAGGATCATGTACAAACTTCTGTAATTTGATTTGACCTTATCTAAACCCGGTTACAGTAATCAGTTGAAGAAAATGATCCACACAGAAAGCCTAGTCAGACTGTGTCAGTCAGTCTTAAGCCTTAAATTCAGACTTCTGCAATCGAACGCACTCCCACACATTTTTGGGGTCTGCAAGCTTTTATGATATTATTGTGCACAGACCATTGACAGACCTCAGTATGAGACTTCTTAAATCTGGTGCATTTTTTCATCCATCCATTCATCCATGTTGAAGGTTCCATGCCCAGTGAGTCTGGTACTAAGGTTTGGTTTGGGTATTAGGAATCCCAGTTCATAAAAACCTTGACAAGTGTATCTAAGTTTTTTTTTTTTGGTTTTCTGACCGTCAACAATTTAACATTTGCCCCAGTTGTAGCCTATTGTCTCAAAATGGTATGAAGGTTTATTTAATGCTGCAAATCAATCATTGAAGCCATTTTTAAATGTTGTGAAGGATGAAGATTGCTTCTAAGTAGGCTGTATGATTCATGTGTGATCAAGTGTGTCCATGTGTGTTTGTGTGGCTCTCTCTATAGTCCCTGCGGAAGGTGGGGAAGGACTCCACGGTGCTGCTCATCTGTGTGACTGTGTTCCTGTCCTACCTGCCTGAGGCAGGCCAATACTCCAGCTTCTTCCTCTACCTGAGACAGGTGACCACTGACACACCACACCCCTTGAGATTTAAATGGCCCTATTTACTTGCTTACCACCTACTAAATATGTTTATAATGTAAAGTCATGTTTTCCTTGTCTTAATATTGTGCAGTGCCTGAAGTTTATGATCGGCGATTTCTTTACACAGACGCACTATAGGGGGGCTATTTCATAAAACCTAGATAGCAGATTAAGCTGGGACACCTAGGTGTGGTCGTGTTCAGTTGGTCTCCCATGCCTACTCTGGATGAAATACTTCACTTCATTGTTAGCCTCTATCAACTGGTGTGAAAACATCTACTTATCCTGGGTTGGCATTCATGAAAAGTGTTAAGCTAGGATGTCCAGACAATGCTTTTGTGAAATGGCTCTCTGAGAAAGTTGACTTGATGTTGTGTCATGTTGTCTTTCCTACAGGTCATCGACTTTAACTCTGCAACCATAGCTGCTTACATAGCCATGGTTGGGATCTTGTCCATCATAGCTCAGGTATAGTCTAGCCTCTGTGCGTTTAGCTAATCCCTCTTCAACCCCCAATTGATTCTCATTAGATAGGAGATGACCGAAGTTGAGCTCACTGTTGGTGTAGCGGGCTGATTGCAGGTGTTGTGTTGTGTTGTGTTGTCAGACTCTGCTGCTGAGTGTCCTGATGAGGACCATTGGGAACAAGAACACTGTGTTGTTAGGGCTGGGCTTTCAACTCTTCCAGCTGGCCTGGTATGGCTTTGGCTCTGAACCATGGTGAGTTCACTCCCAAGTACACACACAGCTCTCATAACTGCACTCTTTAGGTCAGTGGTCTCAAACTCCTAGCCTGCCGACCATTAAACTGTAACACCAATATTATTTATGGAGATAAACTGGATATGACCTGGATTTTCTGGTCAGTATATCTTTATTACAGTCGTTTGAAAAACTAGCATGTTTAATCACATAAAAAGTTGAATCACCATTCCATATCAATGCTCACTGAATGGTAAATGACCGTTGAGCCTGGAAGCGGGCTACGCAACAATGGAATCAACTGTATACAAGTTAACTTCCCACTTCCCACTGTCAGGACCAAAGAAAGTAGTACAACAAACTGAGCAAGTCAGCTTATTTTTAAACTGAACCTCTTGTCTATTTTGCGTGCTATAAAGGCACGACTGTAATAAAGATATGGTGACCACAAAATTCTGGTCACATCCAGTTTAGCTCCATAAATAGTATTAGTGATACAGTTTAACTCTCACGTTGCATAGCTTTTGGTGTTCAAAGTCGATCGTAATCTTCACTGCTACCATCTCCAGTTCTGCTGGATGTGAATGTCTTATTACTCAGCTTGTAATAGGTAAGCTATCAAAAAAATGTGTGATGTGGGGCGCTTTTTTTCTAAGAAGTTGAACTTTTCTCATCTTTAAAAAGATGCTCTGAGCTGCAGGAAGAAAATGCACGTGACAACGTTTTTAAGAAATCTGACGACTTTTTGAAAACACGCTGCAAAAACATACCACTATTTTGAACACACCCGAAGTCTATTTTCTGGTGCTCATGTATGCATTTGTTTTTGTTAAGGATGATGTGGGCAGCAGGCACAGTGGCTGCCATGTCTAGCATATCCTTCCCAGCAGTCAGTGCTCTTGTCTCCAATTGTACAGACCCTGCCCAACAAGGTGAGTCTAGACAGAAACTTCAACTCACCTTCCGCTTTCTCCTCTTGCTGTTTCTAGAATAGCTGTACATTACGTGTGCTCAACCCTCTGTTCTCTCCTGTCTGCTATACTGTAGGTGCAGTACAGGGCATGATTACAGGAATCCGTGGGCTGTGCAATGGCCTTGGCCCTGCCCTTTTTGGCTTCATCTTCTTCTTGTTTAATGTGGAGCTCAATGAGATCGACCCCACAGGCAGCAGCCAGAGCAGTATACCCAAAGACCCTAGTGAGGTACAGCGCTCAGCCTTTACTCTTCACGCTATTCAACTTCTCCACATCATGGCTTACTGATAATGGACGCCCCACTTTTGCTTTCAGAAGCCTGTGATCCCAGGCCCCCCATTCCTGTTTGGAGCGTGCTCAGTGGTGCTGGCGCTCATGGTGGCCGTGTTCATCCCGCAGCAGCCCTGCGTGGCTGTGAAGACGTGCTCGGCCTCCAGCGCCCGCCCCCCCTCGGCCACCAGCTTGCAGTGCCACGTCCCACCCCCCAGCGATGATGACATCGAGCCACTCCTGCAGGACAGCAGCATGTGAACGTGACCCCCCCCCCCCCCCCCACCACCACCACAACTGGAAGAACCTCCACCAGCAGCAGAGGCCAGGCTTCATGGGGTTTGGAGATCTTGTTCCCTCTGATTTGAATTTACTGTTTGACACTCCATTATGAAGCGACTGTTTATTAGTTAAATTTTAAATATATGGGATTCAGGGCGGTATTTTTAGATGGAAATGTTTTAGGGTTGCGTGTGTGTGGGAGGGTGGGGTTTAAAGCACCTTGTTGTAGGAATGAGTGATTAACAGCAGCAAGATGAGTAGGGGATGTGATGGCGTGATCCTTTTCATCAGAATATGTGCCTTTTTATGATGTGTTATTTTTTATTTCCCAATGTCCTGTGGCATTTCTTAAGTTTCCACTTAATGTACTGCACTTCTCCTGCATACTGTGTCCAGTCATGGAGATGTTAAAGATGGTTTCAGACATATGGCATCCTGTGCTTTACCACACTGCCCTGGAAATGCAGCGTAGATGCTTTGTGTCATGACCCGTCATGACGGTGGGACGCCTGTTTCACAATCCGGGTGTAGTGTTCTGAAAACACAGATGCCTATTGGAGTCAAGGAGCTGGTGTTAGTGCAGAACTTGATGGAATAAATGCAGTCATGGTATTGGTTTTGCTCTGGTAAACAGCAGACTCTACCATTCTCCAATGTATCAGCAGTCAATCAACAAATTCTGTGTTCCATAAAAACTGTATTGAATTATGAAAACTGCAATCTAGATAACGTGTTATTAGATCATTGCATTCTGCTGCTTACTACCTTCTTGTAGAGGGCATATGGGTCATTCATGTTAAATCAGCAGAGGATTTCCAACTGACCTCCCTTGATATTTCATGTAAATGTCATTTATTGAACTCGGCAACTAGTGAGCAAAACTTCAAGCCTGTACCTTCAGTATTTGAGATGCCGGTAGAAACCTTTACGAAGGGTGTGTGGCATATGTAATACCTTAATAAATACAGTTTGGTTCAAGATGCCAGGTTATTATTGTGCATATGCTAATTAAAATGTGGTCTTTATAGTGGTATGATTGCTTTTTCTATTGTAGATTTTATCAATCTAGGTGTAACTTTTTAGTGCCTCATACCATTTCTTACAGATATGCACCTAGTTGCTAAGACAGTACTATTACATGACTATTCAGTATGATGTCATATTGGGTAAAAGTAGCTCCAAAGCAAAGACAACTGTTTGTAGAACAATCCTACAATACATTTTTCTCAGAAAATATAGGTACAAGACTACATTTTTGCACGTTAGTTGTTTGGTACATTGATTATGTTTACATGAAGTTAGGTGCAAATACAAGATGGTCAGTCTGGACATTTTTCTAAAAACGTTTTATTTGACGTGGAATTACCCATGTGTAGACGTTTCAGATCTAAACAAACAAATGCTTCCAATTTTCCACCTGCTGCCAGGCCATGTGCTAATATATCAAGCTCATATTTTACATGGGCATTGGCGTACCTGCGCTGTAGAATTTAAAGAAATATAGAGAGTATTAAGACATAACCTAAGGAGATATCAGCCAATGGTTTAGGCTTAGATCCCTAATAATGTGTTACAACCTTCTTTGTTACTTGTGCCATTACAATCACTACCTTGGACTTGCCTTGGTTTTACTTCATTTTGATTTCAGTTAAATGAATGTAATTAGTCACATAGTATATATATATATATCACAATAAGACACTTTGATTAGTGGTGGTGAGCAGTCCTCCCTTCACTTTGATGAATAAATGACAAGTAATGCCAGCAACATTCAGGCCCCTTTGAAAACCCCTGCCCTGCATCTTAACAGCTACCTCAAACCTCTTTTTCTCTATTTGAATAGTTTTGCATAAATGGTCTTCTATATCTTGATGCTTTTTTGCGCACTCAACAAGCGAGACAACAAGTCATGCATAGCACAACTGCAAATCCTGACGAACCCCAAAGTTATGCATACAGTCATGTGCACACAGACATAAAATCTATCTGTGTTAACTGGTCTTCAGCCTGGGGATCCTACTGATCAAGGACCCTCAGGGCCTTTTACTCCCAATGTGCTTATTCAAAAAACACGACTATGCACTTTTTAACCTGGAATTAAATGGCATTGATAAGGTTAGTGAGAGTCCATATTTCCCATTTTCATAACAGGCAAAATGAATAAGGTTGTGGCTCAGTCTGGTTCTATTCTAATTAAATCACGCCGTCTGACATTGTGAGACGGCGTGAGCTTACACATTGTGAATAGGACAGAAGTGCGGATGGGAGAATGCACGTTGCTCAAAATTGTGCAACTGAAAGCGTGTAAAAAAATTGTTGCGTGCAAATGGGATAATTTAGCTCTTAGTTATTGAATTTTTAATTTATTAACATTTAATTAATGCCTTCTAAAGGATCCATATATTTAAATTAAAATTATCGGCTCTCCGTAAGCAGATGCCTTAAATGCTAGCACAGCAAAGGGTTAGTCAAGACTAATTTGGCTATGCTAAATGTCAGCATTTAATCACCAATGTCATTGAACAGGCAGTGGCTGAGTAGCTGATTCTCTTAACCAAATCCATAGCTCTGTAGATCTTTGCCACAGTTTGACACATGTAGCAGGGTTGCCAGGTGGATATGAGATGTTATGTTTATGACTATCACTCTTGTTATTACGATAATAATTGGTTTGTTTCTCAGTCTCAGCAGTAGCATATAGAGCGCTATCTGTGCTGCACTATTTTTAGTCACACATATACAGTATGGTATTTATTGCAGGGTATGAACCATAAATGTCAATAAGTCACATTCCTGTCATAGCTTGCCACTATATGTAAGTTTAAATTCAAATACAGATACAAACAAAGCTCATCATATCTTTACAATAAAATAATTTTAGATAATGCTAAATAAAAAAGTTCCTGCACACACATAAGAGCACTGGCCCTAGCAGGTTTCAGAAATTGTGATTGTTTATAAATAATTACAGGTTTCAGGAACATCTCATCTTTCCACAAAAAGCGTTTAAAGGTGTATATTCAAAAAAGGCTGTCCGCTGGATACAACTAACTTCAGGTATCCCGCCATAGCTACCTGTTACATTTAACCTGTATTTATATAATGGAATGTCTTATAGTCAGCAATGCAGTATTCTATTGTATTGTGTGTAATTACTCCTGTAAAGGCATTTACACATCATTGTTGGTGGATGTGAAATGTAACCTATCTTTTCAAAATGTAGCCAAGCAATCTAGATCTTGATTTGTTTTTGCAATGTTTTGTAAAAATAAGCAGCACTTTGTATATTAGGATGTTATTGCCGCTATGTCTTTATATTTGCTGTGCAACAATCCTTATGTATTAAGTCAATGGTTACTAGCCTAATTTCTTGAAATTTCCTTGGTTCATGAGTGGTGCTTTGCAGTGTACATGATGCTTTCATTTCTTTAATACAACATCTTCGCTTTTGATAAAATGTGCCTGATCTATATATACAACATAAAATATGTTAATACAAAATGGCAATATTTTTTGATTGTCACTGTTATACCTTCTTTCAAGTATAGTGATCCTTTATATCACCAGAGTTATGAGGACATTTCGGTCTAGTTGTTGGCTGCTATAACTACCTTCACACAAAGGTGGAGGAAATAACTGGCTACAAATATGTCTGGGATCACTGAATAAATTATATTTTAATTTTACATTAAATTCAGCATATACAAATTCACGTATACAAAGTTTCACATACTAACAACTTCTCATCCACACTCAACCCTATTTCCAGTCACTCAAAACTAAGAACAAAAGCACTATTGCCCAACATGTGTTTGGTCACATCAAAACACAGTTCTATATTCACAGATGAAACACACAAAAATCTGAAATCAAACGCACTTAGAGAACCATGCAGTTCATGTAATGCTCATTTATGTCAAACCATACAGGAATAATACAATTATCAGACTTGCTGTATCAAAAAGGAATTAGATGTTGTTGAATGTTAAAAAGTTAAATATGTGAAACAAATTCACTGCAAATACCCACTGACCACATATCTACTTTGACCACTTTCAGAAGCACTTTCTTCATGTCACAAATTCACCTTATTTATCATGACAGTGGAGAGACACAGACCATGGAACGTCCAGGAAGCAGTGCATAATATGCATCTACCAGTGTCTTTGACCCATAGTAGAAGTTCGCACAAACATAACAACTGATAGGTCTTCCACAAAGACCTTAAACGCTGCTTTCGTCCAAGTCTCCATCACAGAACACAACTCAGGGACACTTTTGTGGCATATGTTGGAGCTGTTTCTGTAAGTAAAAGAATACTTTTAGCTCTTTTAGCTCATGTTTTTCATGCTGGGACATAAAATTCCATCTCTTCAGTGACCTTCACTGGGGCTTACCTCTTTCTTTGAGGCTGTTTATGTAGGTCTGCAGGAACTCCTTTTCACTGTGATCTGGACCTGTTTGCTCCGCATCCCCCTTATTCTCCAGTTCTGCTGTTTCTTCACCAACAGGGTTTTCAAATAATCTAATAAACCTGCATTATACAAAAAGTATACATGAAAGGTTGTGAGCACTATGCATGTGTGCCAAGGTACCTTAGTGAAGCCCTGAATTACAACCCCAAATCAGAAAAAGTTGGGGCGTTGTGTAAAATGCAAATAAAAACAGAATGTGATAATACACAAGTCCCATAAACACATATTTAGCAGCCAAATGACATAGTCAACAAATGTTGAAAATGAAAATTTGGAATATTTCATGGAAAATATATGTTCATTTTGAATTTGATGCCAACATGTTTCGAAAAAAGTTGGGACGGGCCGACAGGGTATGTTTACCACAGTATTGCTTCACCTGTTTATTTAACAAAATTCTGTAAATGTTAAGGAACTGAGGAGACCAGTTGCTAGAGTTTTGAGAATGAAACCTGCCCAATATGTGATTTTAGTTGTTCAACAGTATGGGGTGGCATGTTTTTCATTCCATGATGCAAATAAATTGACAGGTCTGGACTGCAGACAGGCAATGTTAGCACCTGGACTCTTTGTCTCATAACATGCTTTAATGGATTAAACTTACTTCATGGCTGGATTATCAACCAGTTTCGAAGGCATAGAAACTAAGTCATCTCCGGTGGTGACAATCGTGGTGAGGGTTGTCATGTTTGCCATAGACATGGGCAGGTATGTCAGTTTGTTCTTGTGAATGAACAAGGTGGTCAGCTCCTCAAGCCTTGAATACATGGACAAACAGATATGTGTAGGTTTCCAGGGAAATCTCACATTTCAATTATTTCTTGTAATTGACCATTACTGTTTAATTTTCATACAAAATCCTATTTTTTCATTTTAATAGAAGAAATGTCAAACATATTTATGAAATATTTAGACATATTAAGGATAGTCCTAATACAAATAAAAAAGTGTAATATTAAAATAAAATAACAAAACCATTTGCAAGAACAATCAATGATATTTGATTGTTATGATAACGAGACTAAAGAGCTGGAGAAGGTCTCTGCACCCACCTGTCAATGTCTTGTGGGAGATCTTTCAGTTTATTGTTACTGAAGTCCAGCCACTGTAGACTTGACATGCGCAGAACACAGATGGGTATGCCAATAAATTTGTTTTCTGCTAAATCCAGGTGAACCAGTTTCTTTAGGTTGCTTAGCTGAAAGTACAAATTAGAGCTTTTATGCCAGGATGCTTAGATCTTTGCCACAGCATTGGAGACCAGCTGCAGGGTCTGTTAAGGTGGGCTACAGAAGGCTGTCATCACATAGTACAACAGTATAGTATAGTATAAGAGTAGTATGGTAGTTTGATATCGTACATTTGTTGTTGCATTATTGGTCATAGAAAGAAATGTCAAACTGTGGACTTGGAACATGGAAACAATGAATGTATGGAAACTATCAAATGTCAAAACTCTAGAATGGCTTACCTCAAATGGCAGTTCCATGAGATTGAGATTTGAGGTCAACTCAAGTCTTTCCAGGTTCTCACAATCACCCAGCTCAGGGGGGATATCTGATAGCCTATTATAACTTACATTAAGTTCTCTCAGTTTTGTTAGTTTACCTGTGACAAAACAAGAGTACATGCTGTGATGATGACCAGTTACCCAACAACAGTTTTGTTTTATGTCGCAGAGGATGTTAAGGATTACCTATTTCAGGTGGTAACTTGTCAATGCAATTTTTCGGTATGTCCAAAACACGCATGTCCTGAAACATTGCAATGAATTCCGGGATCTTTATGATCTTTGTTCTAGAGATGTGCCATTCTCGTAGATGGGTCATTTCAAACAGGGATGCAGGGACCTCCTGCAATGAAAATATTAGTGTTTTGCGATTAAAAGACATTACCTCAAAAGACTGAACAAGAAGCCTAGAATATACCTACAAATACTAACTTAAGACATACCGCATGGATAAATCCCTAGAAAATAGGCATTGTGCACCACAGATTTTGAAAGGTGCACTTAATGTGCACTTGATTTATCAAAAACTATTCACAAAAGATTCTTAAAAACTGTTTACATTTCAGAAAATCATATCAACAGCTGAAATAACCAGTTTGTAGGCCCTACCGTCCATTTGTCTCCATTCAGCTCAAAAATGAACCTCTTCTCTTCAACCTCCAGCACAGTAGAATCTACTGACAGGTTCGGATGTCAAACACAGAAACTTGGTCAGGGGTTTCTGTATTTAATGAGCACTATGGTACAATATGAACATGAATCCTCTCCTGTAGCAACATCAGACCATCCCTCTTACCATCTCTCTGAGTCTCTGTGCTTACCTGGTTCTGTGGTTTGCCCCTCCGTAGGCTCCAGGTATGGCTCAATGGTGACCTCTCTCAGTGATGACCTCTCCAGGTAGTGTTGCAGCTCGGTCATCTCACTGCTCTTCATCTTCCTGCAGGCTATGCGGTACTGCCACTGCTGATTCACCCTGCAGCGCATGCAGCATGTACAGCAGTAGCACCTTCAAACTCTGCACACCTCAGATCGGCAACTCAATCAATCGTCAATCCCTCACCAGCGCTATACAACATTCCTCAACCATTTAAACCCCAAAGCTCAACCATTAGAGGCTTTATTCGGATTACCAAACTGTAAATGGAGCGTGCTGGTTATTAGCTAGTCTGGATAGAATTTGGGAGTGGAGTGTCTTGTTATGCTTTGATATTGGTCATGCTATATTCCCATAGGGCCATAAATACATTTTGTAAACTGGAAGAGAAATGCTGTGTTGAGCAGTCATTCGTCACACATTAAAGGTGCCATGTGTAAGAATTGAGGTAAAAATATCCAATAAATGAGCTACACGCATCAAAAGAATGAGAAGAAATAAGGGTGATGATGTCATTAAAAAATGACAAGGTATAGCGCTGCAGAGATATCAACCTGAATTAGCATGCTAAATTACTAGCCACAGCCCGACAGGTGTATACTCTTTGGTTCAAGTACGCCCAGTCGCCCACAAGCCGTGCAAGTTATTTGTGTATTGCAGTTTGGCTGGCGGTTATGTTGCTCGCATACCGCCTCCCATGGCCGAAACTGGTATTATGACACCTGTCGGGCTGTGGCTGCAGCACTATACCTTGTCATTTTTTAAATTACATCATCGCCCTTATTTCTTCTCATTCTTTTGATGTGTGTAGCACATTTATTGGATATTTTTACCGCAATTCTTACACATGGCACCTTTAAGTGTATATTTTCCCAGTGATTATTCATTTTCCTGTTGTTAGAGCACACTGTGTGTGTGTCTCACCTTTGGAGTGCACTCTTGGCGAGACGTTCCTGCTCCTTCCTCTGTCTTTTTTTGTGTTTATTCACACGGGTCTCCCACATGCCTCGAATCAGGGACAAGTCGTACACTGGAACGTCTAGCTTGTTTTCCAACTTCATTGTGACTGATTCAGCTTAATCAAAACAAAGTCATTAGGTTAGTCCATGCTAAACAATTAACTTAACATTGGGCTGTAAAACATATATAATGTTATGTTCATATCTATTATTACTTGTTGATATTAATTCTATATTAGTTTATTTTAGTTTGAAAGTGATTAAAAAGCAGTAAGGGTAGTGGCACTTTGCTGGGACTTCTCCGTGCGGCTCTCCCACATGCTTCGGATCAAAGATAGACCATGCACCGCAGTATCCATTCCGAACTTCATTGTTATCTCTCCTGTTCAAAACAAAGTCATTAGGAGGCTGCACTGAATTGTGTGTCTGTCTGTGTAAACCTTGGTGGCAAGAACGACCTCTGTGTTTGTATACAATATATATTGAGACATTGTTCAAATATTTCATATTACGATTATGATAAGAGCCTTGGTTCAATTCCCTACAGGTACAGTTACAATTGAACAGCTATTTTGGATTCTACTGTTGTAAAGGGATTATATAAATGAAGTTAGGAAGTGTCATGATTAAAACGCTCTTCCAAATGGATACAGCATTTAGTCTGTCTGAGGAGCTGTTGGCATTCCTCAGAAGCAGAAAGGTCACTGTGGCCTATCAGCTCATGCAGTATACAGTATGTCTTTGGCATGGACAGCACTTGATGGCCAGTCATCACTCTGAAAAAATCACCCAATGGTTCTTCAGCTCAAGCTGTCCATAAGTGAGCTGGTTGGCTGACTGTGGGAACGTCATGTCCCAGCCTGGTCCCTAAAATCCCAAGGGATGAGACAATGGCATGAAAGGGACTCAGACTGTGTCTGCTCTACGTCCCCTCTGACCTTCTCTTTCCCTCTCTAGCAATATTTGAGATGCTCCAGCATGAACATAAATGACATAAATCATTTGTGTTGAAAACTTTTCTGATCTATTTGTGGACCCCTCTTTCAAGGTTGCTAGACATGAAAGGCAAACATTTTTTACAGCATTTCAAAGCCTTGGTCATTCATTTCCTGTTACCAGCAGAGGTAGTCGGACCTGTCATGTGTGATGTGTAATGCTTCACTCAGTTGACTAGCAACTTCAGTGGCAGCACCCCTAATGCCAGACATTCTTTCAAGAACAAGAGATTTCACAACTTCCATGAGAGTAACATAACATGAACTATTCCTTAGTAACAATAAAAAAGGGGGGTGGGTCTTCTTGTATGACAGCTACTTCCACAAGGAACTTGACCCATTTGGCACCCAAACTCTTTTGTGCATAATGGTTTAGCAACAAATGTACCAATCATGAAGACATGTTTCCCACTACTATCACTATCTGTAGTCAGCTTTTACAAATAAAACCTTACAGTAACATTACACCACTTTTGTGTCATTTGTTCAAATCTCAAAGTCAATAAACAGCGCAAGCCATTGGTTCTTTCTATTCAAATGCCAGTCTATTTGACAATGAGTTTTGCTATTTTCTGAAATTCCACTGCATTCTTGTGTAAATGCTCCTTCTCTTACCTGTATTGTCTCTGTATGCTGTCTTTCTGGTTTCTGTCTGCGTTTCTTGTTTACTGTGAAGCCCATGTGTCTGTGAGGTGTCTGTATTTAGCCTGCCTGAATGACCAACATGCTATTTTTACCAGCAGAGATATGACTCCTCAGGTCATACTCCTGCTCTTCACATGTAAGCCCCACCATGATGGCCAACTCACTCCACATCACCACCTTCATCATAATGTTGATATCACAGAGCAAAAAAATGTCAATAAGTTGTGGGTTGGATTTTATGTAACATTGGAAAGGTCTGCGTTGATAACAAGTGAATGTTTTGATCAGATGCGTGTACATTGAACCTTATCCCACAACCATTAGTAGTACCCTTACCCAGCAAAACAGCATGTTGACCCCCTTTTTCCAACACCTAATACAGGTCGTAATGTGGGTCCTGTTTATCACTCCACTGAGTGTGAGCTGTGAGACCCAAACATCAGGTCATGTCTGTCTGTAGGAAATTAAAGATGGGTGCTGCCATGCTCTGATTCAGCTTCACATGGCTGAGAAGGTGACACCTGGCCCATTATGTTATGAGAGGCAGTCTGATGTAGACATCCATGTCATCATCTTAAGCCCCTAACCTACCCCTGACTCAGATCAACTCTACCTTACATTATCCCCAATTATTATGAGATAAGTAATGGTATAATATAGTGTCATAGTGTCATGATATAGTAGCTTTTTGTTGGTGTGCTTCTCTGTGTGTACTGCTGCCAATGGTGTATGTATAGGCACAGAGACAGGCATAGCTGAAATACATAACATATAAAAATAGATCTGAACATAATAAAAAATACTTTATTGACATACTAATATAGTGTGTTACAAATAGGCTGTAAACTTTAGCCAAACAACAACAAAGCAGTTCAGTTCAATGAACACAGATTTTTTTAAGGACCATGTAATGCGTCAGCCAAATATAATGTAATGGCTACTTATAAAATGGTGCCTGAAATAGTTTTATTTCATTTAATAATCAAGTGATTGAGAATATTTGACTTTAAATATGTTTACAGAGCCCTCAACATGTATTGGCATGATAGAAAGATTAGTTAAAAGCAGTATAGTCTGAGTGGGCATAGTCAGAGTGTAACAGTTTGTTCTTTACAGTTCAAGAGTTGCAGCTTTACCGGGTTTCTCTGAAACTGAGTGTTAACTATTTGGGTGTTAATACTCCATGAGGGGGACTATCAAGCCCTGTGGTCGGCCATTTTGGCCCTGAAAGGAAATATATATGAAGGGTTCAGATGCAAAAGCCTCTAAATGTCACCTATGTCAAAAATGAGATAAAGATGGTGAGGGGATGCTCTCCACACATAGTATACGTTAATCAAATAATTTAACTTCTAAACCCACTAAATACCACTCTCTTCCTGGTCTGAAATATCGATTTATAGGCAAAAACCTATAGGAGCCTGAATTTAAATGCTCATTTAAAAGAAAAGTGGTCAGACGGATTTAGAGGGTTTTGCATCTGAACTCTTCATATATGTGTGCGTGCACAGTTTGGAACTACTTCAAGAATCATTGAGTGCTGCTGGGTTATAATCATTCTATGTTGTTTTTTATGTTTTAATTATTACTTTTTAAACACTTTTAAATTATTGACCTTTTATGATTTTATGTACTATTACCTTGTGTGTTTTATGTTTTCTTATTATTATTATTTTATTACTATTCTTTGACTATTGCCCTTCTATGCTTTTATCAGCTATTCCTGTTTGCTTTTGTAAAGCACATTGAATGACCTCTATGTATGAAATTCGCTATATAAATAAAGTTGACTTGACTTGACTATAAACAATAATCTTTGATCATTTTATCTTAGTTACACAATGAAAACAATGAGGAAAGGTTAAACCTTGAAGCGAAGCAAATCTTGATAAAGAAAAAGCTCTTAATCTTCCTCTACTGCATCTCATAAAGTTAGAATACAAAGCTACGGGTTTGAGAGAATTCCACTTTACAGAATATCTCTGGATGAATTAGATCCTCACTTGTGCGTTGTCTTCTTAAACTAATGGCACTGTCTTTCTATGGACTACAGAACAGGGGACTGAGATAGAGATGGCAGAAACTTGATTGTTCAGTAAACCATTGTTGCGATGGCCTAGACATACATTTTGGATAATTGACCTGGCGGATGATCTTATCATAACCCACTTTTAGTGTCTTGGCAAAGGCATCCAGTAATGCTCTGGTATTTCTAGGACTTGATGACACCAATAACTCTTCTGAATTTCCCAGGGCATTTGGAATAAAAAACAGCCCCAGAACATCACAGACCCACCTCCATACGTATGCTTAGGCACCTCGTCTATATCATGAATGGGTCCCAATGTATACCTGTATAATATTACTGTTCAAATCCTGTCTTCATGTCATTTTCAGTCCTTGAAATTACTTTAGTTTTACAGTCTGAAAAACACATTACCTGGGAAGCAATGTTTTAATATCATGGAAAGTGTTATTCATAGCCAGCCCAAACTTTGGAGGGTGGAAGACAAACATGTTCTCAGTAAAACTGAACCATTACAAGTTTGTACGGCATGCTCATTGATTTTTTACAAGGCCTTAGATTGAAATACAAAAAGGGTATTTTATACTACAAGGATACTATAAACTTGTTTTGTATGCATTTGGTATTACCACAGAGTCTATGATTAAATGTCTACGTTTTGGGACCTAAACATTATGCAGAAAAACTAATGAAAAATCTGAGATGGTACAGCAACCATTTTCCTGGATTCTTAACACCAGAGAACTCCTCTTGAAACTAGTTGATAATGATGAACATTTCCACAACCTGGTCAGAGTACAGTGTCTGGGTATGGAACTGCCACAGTGGGAACTCTATGGCTGCTGTACAACCTATGCCCCATTGGAGGGCGGTCTGACCTCAGAACAGCCGCCGTTAAAGTACTCTTGTACTTTAGTAAAGTGCTCCCAGCAACAGCAGGGGGGCAGTAGAGATTAATAAATGATTAATGGTGTGTTTGTTTATTTGCCATCATGTGGATTTAGCACTCACATAATTACTTCAACAGAGGTCATGTAAGGATTACATTTGAAGCATTGATCTAAGGCTATCATTAAAGCCATTACCTCTGAAAGAAACAGAAGGTCATCTTGGTGCATGGTATTGGCTGCCACTTGGTGTTGCTACCTGTTACACAAAGAAAAATTCCCTTGTTTTCTCCATGCTCTATACTCCTGTAACTCTGTAACAATATACAGTCTGAACTGCTTGGGGGTAGGCTATATATCCTGTGTGTGTGTGTGTGTGTGTGTGTGTGCCTGTGCTACACATTCTTGGCACAAGATATTGGAGATTAAAGGGCCTTATCTTTGCATTTACGTTTTGCACTTTCACAAATGAGCGGTACTTGGTTGATGTGCCTCTTTTAGACCAATATAGCACATAAATGTTGTAATCTTGGGTGCAACTGTATTCTTCCCTAGTTGCTAGGGCCCAGATAGGTGCATTTCATTATCATTGGCTAACAGCCCACCCTTTGCATCAACACAGTATGTGGTATTTTATTGTAATGTATTTTACTGTAATGCATTTTACTGCTTATGTAATTTTTGGCATTCACAAGAACTTCAATATTCTTCTGTAATCAACAAAATATTAGGAAAAGAACAGCTAATCAGAATAACACATCTCTGAGATAAAGTTAAGCCCTATGTTTTTAAAGGAACACAATGGAAGAACTAGGTACCAAGGCACTCTTACAATTTTAAACAAGGCACTCTTATATGTAAAGCCTTTATTTGAATGGCTTTATCTAATTGAAAACATTAAAAAAAATGGTATATGTGAAAGTGAGCTGAGTGACAACCGCACAGACAGCCTTCTTCAGGGTGGAGTCCTCAGCACACACATAGTGCAGTATCAGGCATTTTGGGTGTGCATTCGCAATCTATATTATATGCCTGTACTATTATGTGCATCATTAGTTATGTGCAAAAATGAGTTAAAGCCAATTATATTAAGGTAGAAAAACAACACTTGTGTAACTTAAAAAGAAGAAGATAGTGTATGACATTGACTGATTGCCCCAGTGGTAACTTCATCGTCCAAGCTGTTGACAGATGCATAATGTCCCTTTCACAAGAGGAGGCCTCGGCTTTGCAGCCCAACACCAGTGGAGAGAGATGTTCTTCGCATGGCCTTGGGGTGGCTGGAATGTCAGCAGTCATGCTACTCAAATATTTCTCACAGTCTTAAATGAAAACAAAGTTAATCTGCAAACTGGAGTCATCCACACCGAGTGCATGTATGTAGCCTACACTTTAGTACAAGCTGACATTTCTTTGATTTTTTTATTGCTACATTGCTTGCTGCTGTCTGATTTAGCGGGTGCCTTAGTCGGTCTGCTAAGAGAAAGAGTAGTAGATGAACTGCAGATGAAGAAGAAGAATTTCTTTGAAGTGAATTCTGTTAGATCAGGTTTAAGCCGTAGGCTAAGCCGTAGCCTCAAGGCTAGTCCTGAAGGATGGGAGGCCAGGGCAGGGCTGTCTCTAGACCTCCTCATGAATGTCATTCTTGCTTGGCCCACTGGGGCCGAGAGGATAGCGGGGGCTCCAGCCTAGAGCACCATGGCAGAGATGGATGGCAGTCCTAAAGGATTGAGTTTCCTGTTGGGATACTTGGCAGATTACAGTCTTCTGTCTTACCTTATACCACTTCTGCTCACTTTAGTGACTGCTGTCAGGCAATACAAATATATAGTAGGATGACAAATGATCTATAATGCAATATCATTTATTGACAATTGGTTGGGAAGAATTCACACATTGTAGAACAGTAATTGCAGGAACTCCTAGATGTTTCCGAAGCACTTTTTTTAGGCGCATTAGGCCTTGATTATCTTGGAGTACATCAGGGTGCAACAAATGCCAAGATAATCAGTTGTCCAATTATGAAGATCTAGTAGGAGCTCTGAGGGGTTCTAAAATAGAAGCCCCAGTCAATCTCTGTTTGACCTATGGTTAAGACCCAAGGCTTAGAAAATGTCATGCCTAGAGATACTGAAATGTCAGGTATGCTACTATTGCATTTGTGTCCAGTTTCATATTTTCCAGAGCACTCTCAAGCTTTCTCACAAACGTATTGTGGCTACTTTGACACTCTGGTAATTTACATTAACAACAAGTGAAATGGATTAGTTTCCATAACAGACAATGCCCTTTGCCATCCTTCCTCCACACTCCTCCCCTCTCCTCCTCCACCACCCCACTACCCATCCCCAGACACAAATAGACTTTTGTAGTTGGTTCTCTCGCATCTGCTGTGATCAGTGACAGCTGTGAGATATTGAAAATGGCTGATGTGCATTGTTGATAGTCTTCATTGTTAATTTAGAATGTGTGCATGACAGTTTTTGGATGTTTCATGGCCTTCTGAGAAAGCTATTTTTACATTTGGTATCACATCCTTTCTCATGATTAAACAATTCATTTGTTACAGGATTGATAAACAGAGATATGTCATCTGTGATTATAGCAAAGTGACATTTTGTTTTCACTGGAGGCAGAAGTATGACCATTGTTACATAAACCATCACTCCTAAATTAAAGTATCTGTCTCACCGCATGTGTAAGGTTGACTTTGTGCCTCAGGACAAGGAGGAGAACATGATACACACATCAGTTGTTGACTTTGGTAATCCAAGATCCAAAAACACCAACAGAGATTTGCTTTGCTTTGCCTCTCTCTCTCTCACTCTCTGTATGTCTCTCTCTCTCTCTCTCTCTCTCTCTCTCTCTCTCTCTCTCTGTCTGTCGATGTCTGCTTCACAGGTCTTGGTATGTGGCAGCCAAATGGCCTTACATTGGGTGTTGACGTAGTTGTGTCAGGCATGTCCAGGCTTCCCTAGTGGCACCACAAGAGTGTATTTGGGATGGTATCAATGACAGAGCTTGTGTGTGTGTGTGTGTGTTCATGGATGGGTGTGTTAAGAGATGGTGTCTATGATGGATTCTGTGTGACTGTGTGAGTGTGCAATGTTACTGTTGTCTTAATGTAGAACAGTTGTATATTACAAAACTTGTCAAACACTTAAATGGTCTCCATACAGACCCCTGATAAAGCATATGTGATTAATACAATGTGCTGTGCGCATGTTAGGGAATGCAGACAGTAATGGACAAGTTGATATCACTGATGCAACAGTCAACTGTGTGTGTATCTGTGCTGATGACAGACAGTATTGCTACTCTGTGTATTGTGTGTGTGTGTGTGTGTGTGTGTGTGTGTGTGTGTGTGTGCTCATGGTGAGGAGGGGGCAAAGTGCCTGCCTGATCCACTGTGGGTGTGTGCCGAGGGGCTGGTCTTAGACGAGAGGTGGCACCCATTGGTAGGTAGAACAGCATTGTTGTGGGCAGTCTAAATCCAAAATGTCATCAGATACACAATGTGGGAAACAATGGCAGGAATGGCTCTGTTTCATCACACCTCACCGCGCTCCTCTGGAGGGGTCATGATGCACTGCAGCGGCACGGACAGATCTCCACTAATCCTCAACAGGCCAGTTCTCAGCGCAGTCTGGTGCCTTCACAGTGTCCACAGCCATCTTGAGGCAGAGGCAGTTGCTAGGCAAGTGGAACTCAGTCTACGGAAAAGGTCAGTTAAATTGTCTGTTGGAATAGTGACATAAAAGCAACATTGTAAATGACTTGATTATAGATATTATGTCTGTGGGTGCCTGTTTTGTAAGTGAAATTACTACCCAACCTAGAGAATTCTGATGTCATAACTTTTGAGACTGGGAACATATTCTGTAACAGTAGGCACAGTGTGGCCAGACAAGACCTTAGTACATGGTGATTAATTTGATTCTGATATAAATACCTGATATGATGACAGGTTTCAAATCTGTTGGGTGCCACTGCTCCCTTTGCTTTCCAGTTAGACTGGAGCGCTGCCACTTTCCATTGTGGCAAGTATGTTGGCTACATTCACACTTTCCCAGAATAAAAGAGCAACCATAATGTAACATTTGGCATTCTACAGTACAGTAGTCACACTCTCTTTATACAAAACTATGCATATGAGAATATTAACTCATCAATGTACCCATTTCTGTTTTGCTTTTAGATGAATTTGGCTTTAATCCATGAGAAACTGATCATTAAGTCATTCTGGGAGCAGCGAATTGATAAGCACTCCCAAGTAAGCGATACCGAGGAAAGCAGAATGAAGAAGAGCGCCCTGGCAAAGTAGGTCCATTAAAAGAGTTTTTCCCTTAATTACACTATGCCACCAACAGAGCTGGAGAGGATACAAAGTGCTCTTCACATTGTAAGAATCTATATGTGATGATCTGGTCTACATTTTAGATCGCATTTTAAATGTGCAGTATTTCCCATATCAATAGCCAGCTAATTAAATTCCATTACTGCAGCATCTTGTACAGGTAGACAATGCTAGAGAAAACATCATAATGGTTGAGTGTTAGTTGCAGTGACTGTTTTCCAGCCATATGATAATTATGGGAGTTTAAAATTGGTAAAAGAAAAGGAAATCTGACTGGGATGAAGGATTAGGTGTAAAACATCATGGCACTGAGAGCAACACTAGTGTGTCCCCCTGATCATTCTCATATGTCCAAAATAGCCACAAGTATGATGTGAGAAGCTTGTAAAGTTCAGTAGGATAACAGTTGACATGCATCCATTAGAATATACATTAATTACCACTGTTATTCTGAAATAGACAATGAAAGTACATTGGCTGAATTTTAGACATAGTCATTGTCCATTTCGGATGAGATGTTAAACCGAGGTCCTGACTCACTGAGGTCATTATAGGTCCCGTGGCACTCATCACAAAGAAGGGTTTTCCTGGTGTCTAAAATTCCCACCCTGACTCATTCCATCTGGCCTCCTAATCATCCCCCAGTGTAAATGGCTGTTTGATTCCCTCACCCTCCACCTCAAGCTGGTGTGTGGTGAGCGCTTTGGGTATGTAATGTGTTGCTGTTGTTGTTCAATTTCCACATCAGCAACATAGACCAATAAAATATGTTTGTTTGTTTGTTTTTTCCACAGAGGATCTACATACCCACCATCATGTGATAGTAAGGTTGATGACTAGTTATGTTACATTCTTCCTAGTTGCTAAGATACAATTATGGGGTGCAGGACACTGTTGGATGATGTATCTCATTTAATTCAAAATTCAAACACCAACCAATGTACTTTCACTGTCTCTTTGAGCTGCATTCACCGACAGTATTTGTTCAAAAATTTGTTCAAACTAGTTGAAAAATGCCTAAAAATCCTTGAGCTTCTCAGCAGCTGGTGCCCTTTCTAATTCTATCATCAATATCATTAAACTCCACCAACTAATTGGTTTCACACAGCGTGCAATGGAAGGGGGCTAAAATAAGAATGCTGAAATCAGATGTTTCTTTCAATTGAAATGTAAAAAGAAGTAAAACATTGTAAGTAGGATACAAGAAATGGGCAAAAGATTCATCTCATTTTATGTATAAAAAACTTTACGTACGTTTTATGTAGGACAAATCTGCATGATGAAACACAATTAGAGAAGGGTAAAGCTGGATCTGGGAAAAGGCCACCGAGGACTGATGGCATCCACAGCGGATCAGCAAAGTCCATTGGAACATTTTTGGTAGCTCAGTCTCCCGTAGGTGTCATACAATAGCCCTCACCTCCCTGAAAGCTTTAAGGTCAGAGGATTATCCACCACTGCAACATCCAAATGTAATAATCCATATCAATGTCAAGAAGGTGCCAAAGATAAGAGTCATCCAACTGAGTGCATGATGCAGAGAAAAGAACTGCCCACTAACACCATTCTGTTGTGAAAGCAGCCAGGCTGCTTACTCATTTGAGCTGAATCAGACAGCAAAAGAAGTCAGGTTTAATGTGAGACCAGATTGTGATCATCTAAACAATTAACTCCAAAACAATGATCTACTAAAAGTCTGATTTAAAAGCAGAAATGGAAACTTTATCAATAGTTTTTTCAAGAATCATGCTTTATTGTCTTTATAAGTGTAGTAATTCTTGACCAATACTTTTGAGATATCCTCACTCGACACTGCTTGGACTGTTTCAGGCTGAGAGATGAATGGCTCTGGAGACTGGAGAGCCGAACCAAACATCTGAAGAGCTTCAACGAGGAACGCCTGAAGAGAACCAAGCCAGAGCAGCAGCTGGAGGAATTACAGCAGAGGGAGGGCAAGAAAGCGAGAGAGGGAGATGAAGGGAAAGACAACAGGGAAACTGACTGGAAACAGGAGGCCAATGACGTGGAGGAGATGGAGCAGAATGGAGAGGTGGAACCAAATGAGAACTCTGAAGAGCAGGAGGTGACCGATGTAGCCGAGGAGACAGAAGAGACAGAGGTGACAGAGGAGAGTCGGGGTACTGGGCTAAAGGATATGGAGGAGGATGTTGAGATTACACTGAACGGGGAGGTCAACGGGGAGGTCGACTGGGAGGAGATGCAGGCCAAAAAGCCAGAAATGGAGATCGAGCCAACGCAGGAGTGAACCTCTTCCTTCTCGCTGTACCCCACTAGAGATGAACACAAAAGCCTGCCATTGCCAATAAATTATTCACTTGTAATGTCTGTCAGCATATTTTTTCCATTGAATAGTCCTCTTTGAAGCCCTTTGTCCTCCATATATTAACTGTGTTTTTGATATTTAACAAGTCTGTGTGGACTTAGGTGGCACTACAATAGGTGAGACCTCATCCAGATTGTTGTTTTAAAGACACCAACAAAGATATTTATGTGCACTGGACAGCTAGAACCCCACCCAACTGTCAGCAGCAAGGAGATATTTATGGGTATATATAAACTGACAAACTCTTTAGTCAAACTACGACAGGAGAACAGTGACGGATTTACAGCCAGTAATGAATATGTAGTCATCCAATATCAGCACCTTTTCTTTGTTCAAACATGTATGAGACCGGTGCCATTCTGTCCTGAATTGTCTCTAAATATATTTAATTGTGAGTTATTTCTTTATTAAAAACATAACAGCCAGGATAATCTACAGTCGAGGTTAAGGACACACTGGAGACAGAACTCTCCTTCTGTACTAAATAAAGATTCTAATGAGCAGTCAGGCGTGATTCAAATCATGCTGTTGGCACGTGGGACAGTGACTATCTGTGCAATATCTGGGTGCTTCCGTGGCACCAGAGGGAGTCTCACAGACCTGTGAGAGCAACAGGTGGAGTGAAGGACATGACAGACTACTCTCTCAGCCCGTGATGGCCTGCCAGAATATCTCAACGTGTTTATGCCCCCACTCCCACACTCCAGAATAATAAACTTAAAATATGGAGCCTGACGGCTGTGCTGACAGGTGCTGTCACGAGACAGAAGGGTCTGATTCACACTGACGTGATGGGAATGTTTACCTCGCACACAGGTGAGAGGCTGTGATATTATTAACCATAACAGCAAAAGTTACAGTTGTGAAAGTAATACTGGTAGTGATACAAGTGAAAGAGTAACATATTCTTATCTTTCAAAAGCAAATCCATGTTGAACTCTTATTCCCAATATTAGTTTTTCCAGAGTGTCTTGACACCTGTCTGCTTGTTGTATTTTGTTGTACTGTTATATCTGGCTTTGACTGGTTTAATCAAAGATGTTGTTCATGGCCATAATGCAGTCTCACTGAGTTAACTTGTGAAAGCACTCCTTTGTTGTCTGGACACCCATGGCCCTCTGTGCAGTGTGTGTGCAGGGACACCTGTGAAATATTTACTTGGCACCACTACTTAAGGTTTAAACAAGAAAGCAACTAGTTGATCTTGAGGTTCTTGATCTAAGGTTACTGGTATATAGTATGGATCAAAATAGTTTATACACTGTCTGGATATGTGACTTGTAGTGAGAGAACAGTAACACATTAAGACAATGTAGTTTGTATTCATATATCAATAACCTTAGATCGAGACCAACCAGTTGTTTGTTAAGGATTTACCAAGAGTAAATTATTTGTGACGCTTAATACCTTATTGAGCACTCATACATATTCATATTAATTATGTATTCATAGCTAACACATGAATACTAAAATAAAAATGTTGCCCATAAAACATAAAGGACCTTTAAAACATTTCTTCAACTATATGGCATTACTCATTACTACCCCAAAGCTGCTAAAAACATTTTGATCATCTAAGGGGTGGAGAATGAAAATGCTTTGGGGTTAAAACAAAAAATTGTAAGCATTTTTTTCACAACGATATGACAAAAATTGGTCAATGCATTCGGTATTTGTGAATCCTTTATTACATGACTGCTTTTCATTATTAAATCAGACATCCTTTCGCACAATTTCTACAATGGAAGAGGAGAGGTAAAACCATGTTGATGAAAATGAAGCACACCCACTAGTCCTTAAATCATGTGAGTGGAATACAAATATGTGGCCACAACCTATATAATGTGCAGCTCTAATGTAACACTCCTGCTCCATTCACTGCAACACATTTGTGTCCCTATCACATGCTTCAGCATGGCCAAGCAAGATTTTCAGTATCCCAAGAATTTGCCTCTTCTGTTCCTTGTTAAAAAAAAAAAAAAAATCCAAAAGTAAATATAACATAAGAAAGGAGTAAAGAAAAAAAGTGGGAGTTTTGCCATATCCCCCATGTTGAAACATACATAAGGATGTGGTTATTGCTCCCGGTCATGGCAATCCTTTGAAGTCTTTGTCTCTTTCACTGTGGTTCATTGTATTTGACATACTGTTTGCAGATACAAATTCAGATGCAAATTAAAAAGAAACTGCATTTCTATCGAACCAACAACAGTGATTGTAAACACAAAATTAACCATCAATCCTCAACAATCTAATAAAAAAAACAGCATTTTTACCTGATGACTACAATTGTACAACCCTCTGCTTAGATTGAATAAAGCTCCTAAACTCAAGAAACCCCCAAAAATCCCAAGTGGACCCACAGACACATAATCTACTTCTTCTTCTTCTTGCCCTTCTTGCCTCCCTCTCCTTGCTGTGCTCCTGTGTCCCCACCTCCACTCTTCTGTGTTCTTGTCTTCAACTTTGGGATCATTTCTGCTACGTAAAACATCACATCTTTACCTGTGAATATAAGAACATAACATTTCTAATCGTCCAGAAAGAATGTGCAAGCCCAAGTTTACATACTGGCACCATCAACATTCATAGAGTCGGTGAGTGAGTGTAGGTGTACATGAGTTGGAAGCAGCAGACTATAGCAAAGTGTGGTGGCAAAATTCCAGGTGGTTAGCCAATCCCAAATACAGAGGTTTTGACCCCTCTGACAATATTCACTATATCCAGAGTGGTACTACTTCCAGGATTTACTGTATACTCTTTGACTGAAGTGGAGCGTGTCACCAGCTTCAAGTTTCTGGGTGTCCACATCTCTGAGGACCTCTCTTGGACCATCAACACCTCTACCCTGATCAAGAAGGCTCACCAGCGTCTGTTCTTTCTGAGAAGACTAAAGAAAGTCCACCTGTCTCCTCAGATCCTGGTGAACTTCTACCGCTGCACCATCAAGAGCATCCTCACCAACTGTGTCACAGTTTGGTATGGCAACTGCTCTGCCCACGACCGAAAAGCACTGCAGAGGGTGGTGAAAACTGGCCAACGCAACACCGGTTCCTCACTCCCCTCCATCGAGGCCATCCAGGGCAAGCGATGCTTGCGTAAGGCATTTAGCATCATCAAAGACTCACCCCAACCACAGACTGTTCACCTCACTCTCCTCAGGGAGGCGTTACAGGTCTCTCCGCACCCAAACCAGCTGGTTCAGAGGAAGCTTCTTTCCTGCAGCTGTCACCCTACAGAAATCTAGCTCTGCACCTTGGTGACAACCAACCAACTAAGCCCCCCACTGCCCCTGCCCAATGTCTCCTTGCCTGTGCCTGTGCCTGTTGAGGTGTCCACGACTTGGCAACCTTAACAGGGACAACAAGGAGGCGGACAACCCCCCCCCCCCACTACCCTATCCCATCCATAGTGTTCTATCTATTTATTTGCAAATGTACATACTGTAATTACACTTACATATAGCCATTTTCTACTGCTCTTCATACTATTCATCCTGCACATACACTTATTCTTACTACTCTTATAATGTTACTGTTTCTGCACTACAATGGTACTGTTACCACACATAGCTCTGCATTCTGTACATATCTGTCTTTATTTTTCATACTGAATATCCACATTTATTCTGTTTTCTTATTTTATATTCTGGTAATACACTGCATATATCTATACCACTCTTACTGGTATTATAATGTTACTGCTACTACATTGCACATATCTGTACATGCTGTTCATACATTGTTGATATTACATAGCCATATTATTCTGGTCTTAAGGTAACTGCTAATACACTGCACATATTTATATTTAATTTATATTACTCTAAACCACATTCTGTAAATCAACCACTTACGTGAAGAAAATTTCTCTTGACAAGGATTTCCATCCTCCTCTTTGATCTGGACACGAACTCTTCCCCTGAACTGTACATCCCTGTTCCACTCACGAGGGTGCATCTTGTTGTTCTACAGAAAGCCACACACAGCATTACTAATTTACATTATGCATGGTCCATGCATTTAGATTCCAGAGAGAAAGATCATCATAACTCACCTCCACCAGAATATTTAATCCTGCCGCTGTTAAAACATCCCGTATCTCTGCACACGAGGGGTTTTCAACAGCCTAGAATAACAAAACAACTGAATGCTTCCAGACAATTGGCTATTCTTACATTGATGTTATATGGAGTGCCCAGCAAATTGAATGTCGTTCGTAGGTTACAACAATATATGACAACAGCATTTTTCCAATCATAGCTGATTCAGAATCGAGGTGTTACCTCACCTTTTCCGTGGGTATTCTGCGGCCCTCGGCTAAGGTTTTCTTGCTGTTGATATATACGGGGTAAATGCAAATAAATCTGAAAGAAATGAGAACGAACAGGTGATCAGGTTACACAGAGTAAACCTTGAACGCCAAACCCAAAGTTTACTTGACAAGTGACGACACACTAAATATATAAACTACGTTGAGCAACATTAAAACAACATCAAGCCATGATCAATGCACACCGTTAAGTAATAACGTTAAGAGTAGCCTAGTGTCAACCCTATAACAGGAAGGATTCGTAGTCTACCAACATGCTAGTCAGCTGTCCAACTAGCTTCTCATAGCAGCAGCAAACTCAAATGTTAGGTAGCAATTAAGTTCATGACAGACACCCTTGTGTGTACAACGTCCAATAATTCTAGCCAACCTTTCTTTGTCGTTTGGATTTGTTGTCAAATGGGCCATTTGTAGTCAACCAAAGAAACGATGATACAAAACGGTAACGTTAGCTAGGAAAGTAGGAAAGTACACGTAGCTTTTCAGCACAAGAGCAGTCTATGGAGAGCACGGCAGTGGCACTGCACTGATTCTCCGCCCTCTACATGGATTAGATGCTGAATTGTATATTATCGCCACCTTCTGTTGTGGAGTGACACCTGTAACCGTTTGTTTTTTCTTGCTTGCTTTTGTCACCCTTGCTTTTGTTTTTCCTTCATTTTTACAATAGTAAATCAATTTAAAATGATGAAAATAATTGTAATAGCCTGATTCCTTTCCATTTATCTTGATAGCCATTTTAAGAGTTTAATGTGTTCGCCTCACTGGTGTTCCAGTAGAAGCTCATTGGATCACACCTCAGCCCGGAAGATGGCGGTAGTGCACTAAGTTTGGTTTGCAAACTGCCAATAAACCTTACAGAAGAAGAGTATTCAGATATTCAGACCCACACTCCTATTCAGAAGGTGGCGGTAATGCACCTAAAAGCTGTTTGCCAACCGCCAAAGGAAAAAAAAGAGGCAGGCAGCAACAACAACAACGCTACGGGTAGATCACAGGTAAAAAGCTAGGGATAAATGTAAACATTTGCCCCTTTTAAGTAAGATTGTGTGAAAGTTGAATTTCCTTTGTCTTTACAGAGACTAGTGAATCATATCACTGAACTCACGTTTGGAGATAGCGACAAAATACCCCAATGTTCTGTCTTGAACTGACTAGGTTAGCCTACTTCTTCCAGTGCCTTATGATATATGGCTTTATGTTACAGGAAGCTTACTCCAAATGACAAACTGAATTGGCACAGCTCCCGACTGTCGGTCGCCACAAATCAGCCTAATTTGAATGGATGTAGTGTTGCACTACAAGAAAAATGGTCCAAACGATATGGTCACAGTTGCTGAGAGGGCACTAGAGGATTTCCCTCGCCGTGTGCTGCCCACCTTTAGGCCATGGTTTCCTACGCATGAGGACCAATACCTGCCTATCAGACCTCTGAAGAGAGCCCCAATTGTTCTGGCGGAGGACTTGAAGGGGTTGCTTTTACACCAGCCGTCTCCGGAGCCATTGGTGTCATTTACTGAACCACAGCCCATTTCTCTGTGTAGAGGGAACAAATGTCTTACCGAGAAGCCTCAGGTGACACTTTTGGAATGTGCAGATGATTGCGACTATGTCAAGACGTCAGAGGAGAATGAAAACACAACCAAGAGGTTTAGGCGTTCATGGAGTGTCTTCGCCTCAGGTGCAAAATTCAGCGAGAACACTCAGACACTTTCTAAACAGTTCCAAAAGCTTATTGAAAGACACGGTCTTGAACTACGCCAAAGAGCCAAATGGATAATTGGTGAAGTGAACTGTGGACCGCGCCACATAGAAAGTGTCTGGGCAAAAATAACTCGGGCTGTGCGGCAATCCAAACTCCCAACATGCAATGCAAATTTTCAGAGAAATATATCGCAGATATGGGTGTTCTGCGATGTAATTTATGGAGAATATATTGGGAACTTTCTCAAAAAAGAGTTCCATCTGAATGGACAGCTAAGTTTTGCCGTTCATAAACATGGCAACATATTCAGTTGTTAGAGCTGATTTGGAGTCTCTTTGTGAACGGTTTGAATGAATTACATATTGAAAAATCAATTATTTATCAATTAAAATATTTATACTTTTAAGGTTTCTGGTTTAGTTTGATGTCTACCTAATTGGGACGTAATCAGATGCTGTGTAAAGTATGCTTGCCACAGAGAGAGCACCTGTAACAATGATTTTTCAAAGAGATGTATTGTATATAATAATTCTTCATTATTTAATTAGATAAAAGTATGCAAAAAACTTTTTTTTATAAATAATTGATATTTTGCCTAGATAGCAATCAACATAAGGTTCCGTTTCAATATATGGGAACAAGGTAATTTATCGCCTGGGTAACACTGGCTGTAAGAAAAGATCCCCTCTGAGCTCCAGAACATTAATGGATAAGGGATAGAATTGCTTTACAGAACAAGGTTATATATTTAGGGACCTAATTTACAGCTCCCTTCAGAATTATAGGCACCCTTGGTAGAGTTTATCCATGGAATTCCCCACTTTTTATCCATGAAGTTTAGATCAGATGACTTAGATGGCAATGGCAGAAGCTTGATTTTGTGTTCAGTAAATCATTTTTGGTTTGATCTGGACATGTGTTTTGGCTCATTGACCTGATGAATGATCCAATCATGACAATCTGGAGTTCATGATGTATGAATAATGTTCTCAGGGCCTTAATAAAATAAAAACAGCCACACAATATCACATACCTTTCACCATAGTCATCATTAGGCATGGGGTTCTTTCAGTATAGTTATTCTTATATGTATACCAAATCCACCTAGAGTGTTTCTTGCCAAAGAGAGCAATTTTAATTTAATCTGATAATAGATCATGACTCCAGACAAAGTCACTCTAGCATTCAGTCATTTCTCACATTTACATTTGTAATTAAATGACAGGGAAGGCATTTAGAGGCATGCCCTCTAAATAATATTTTAATACTGAGGTAACTTTTGAAGATTCTTTTGGAGACTTGGTGACCCCAAAGTTCTTCCTGTAACTCTCCCATAGTGATTCTTCTGGATGTTTTGCCTCTCCGACTCACTGTATGTGGGCAAGATAAACATGGATCTTTGTCCAAACATGTTCATCACATTTACAGTGTACAGTTTTAAAATATTATTTTCACTGTAAATATAGCCATTCCCTGGCCTACAAAGGTCAACGCACAAGATTTTCTAGGGGCGCCTAGTTACATTTTTTGTTAAAAAATAAAAAAATATTTATTTATTTATGAGATGTCTTTCTGAGAATAAATTAGCTTCCTTTGAAAGTGGGATTTTTCCTCGTTTTCATTGTGAGATTACCATAAATTACCAGGGGTGCCAATAATTAGGAGGGCACTGTAAATGGCAAAGTCTAAAGTCTAGCTAAAGCTAATTTAATAATGAGGCAAAACCTATTTGAATTCACAGTAAATCTAATCTAGTACCAAGACCAAGATCTGAAACAGAAACATTGGTTGTCCAGCTCAATGCTCCCACATGCCTCAGGATAGCTTTAGTTCATGTACAAGACATTTTTCACATTGAGTGACTTTGTACATTGCCTGCCATTTGAATTGCAGCCCCATATGTTTATAGCTTTGTGAATGTGGCTAGAGTGAAAATGCTGAGCTAATAAATTCTCTGCAGTTCATGGGATCTAAGGTGGTCTGTTAAATCAGAAGTTAGAGTGTCTGTTGGCAGCAATCAGACACAAATAGACTCAAGTCTCATTACAAAAGTCAACAGTAACCTCTAACTGTGTCTGAAACTATGGCATATTTGGTCAGGAAAGTCTTTGAAAATATGTTTTTTCTAATGCTTTGACATCCATTGATAACATTAACACATGCATATAACAGTGATTGCTGTTGTTGGTATCACATACTGACCTTCTGACATATCAGATACAGACATACTCTGATATCTAAGCTAGAATCAAGCACAAAATGAAAGAATGAGTAGTAGGTATTGCATTATGCATTGAATGTAGAAAGCAAAATGTGCATTGTTTTGTGCATTGCCACTCACAAGATAATTCTCCCCTCTGATAGTAGTGGGCAGGAATGATGTCCTTGTCCATTATACTATGTTGCTGTGTGTGCAACAATACATTCTAGGGCTCCAGTGTATCATCCAGTCATCTTGCTAATCAGTTTTGCACTCTATTGTTATCCGATTTCTTCTTATTACAGTGCATGAAAATGCACTGTACTGTTATTCCAAGGCTTTTTCTTCTGACTTATTCTTCTTCTTCTAACGCAGTTAATGCAGCTTCAACCGTTTAACGTAGAAACTTCATTCAAACTATGTTACGTAGGTCTTACTTAGGACATGTGGGCTATGTATTTTTCAGCTTTGTAACTTTTATACTTTTTAAACTATTAATTAAAAACTACTCAAAATTTCCCCATAGACTTAACATGAGCTGATGACATCACAATAGAGCCGTTAAGCAATTAGAATCCTATGCCAGGTGTTCCGGCCACCTGGATCAACTGCCAGTCTCAGGCTTTAAGCATACAAACTGGCCCTATTAAGACTACACATCCTGTTCAACTGCTTCCTCTGCCAAAAACTGTTTCAAAATAAAAGTCCTCACTACAATATTTCACTGTTAAACAATTTAACCCTTTAAACTACTGAACTTTTTAACTGTTCAGCCATTGTAACTGTTACTTGTCATCAACTATGACTCCTACCCACTGTAGCTAGTTAGCTAAGTTAACTAAGTAACATGGTTAGCATAGTTAGCATGTTAGTTAGCATTTTTAGCAAAACTGCTAAAAATGATTAGCTAAGTTAGCTAAGTCACATGGTTAGCATAGTTAGCATGCTAGTTAGCATTTTAGCAAAACTGATTAAAATGATTAGCTAAGTTGGCTAAGTCACATGGTTAGCATAGTTAGCATGCTAGCATGTTAGCATGCTAGTTAGCATTTTTAGCAAAACTGCTTAAAATGATTAGCTAAGTCAGCTAAGTAACATGGTTAGCATACAAGGATACAAGGAAGTTTATTGTCACATGCATATAGTTACTGGAAGTAAGAAATGCAGTGAAATTATGTCTGGTGTCAGCCTATTTGTGCATTAATGGGGGGGGGGGGTAAAAAGTGCAGTAGAAGAGGGGTTTAGTAGATTAAGTGGCAAGGGCTGCATAAAAAAGGTGGGGGAGGATTGGGATTGGGTGGGGGGCACCAACAAGGAGCACCCAAGAGCAACAGGGGCAAGGAAAAACTCCCTTACCAAGGAAGAAACCTTGGGCAGATCCACGGCTCAAGGGGCTAACCCAACTGCCAGGGGTCTTGGTGTGTGTGTTGGGGGGGATGACAGGGGAGATGGGATAGTGTGCTGTGTATGTGGGGAGAGGGCAGTGTGCAATATGTGTATTGGAGAAGTTTCCTCATGAGACAATGTCCTGTGTATTGGGGGGGGGGGCAGTGTGCTGTAAGTATGTTGGGGATGTGTGTTGGAGAAGCTTCCTGATGAAATAATGTGCTAGGCAATCAAGGACATGGGTAGATGGAGGAGAAATCAAAAATAATAAATAAAAAGTGTGCAAAAGTTGGAGAAAGTCAGATGTGTGTGTGTGTGTGTGTGTGTGTGTTTTGACGTGTGATGAAATAAGAAAATAAATAAAAGGTCTGTAGCATAGGGAGAGGGATGTAAAAGTGCTAAAAGTCTTTAGTGTGTGGGGGGGGGGGTCATGAGTGCTGAGGAGTGAATGAGTGCAAAGTCAGTATAGTGTGAGTTCAGAGTTGGGAAATGTTTGAGAGTGCTGAGGAGTGAATGTGTGCAAAGTCAGTATAGTGTGAGTTCAGAGTTCGGATGGCCTGGGGATAAAAACTTCTCCTGAGTCTCTCAGTTCTGGCTTTGTGACTACATAGGCGTCTTCTTGATTTCAGCGGTAGGAATAATCCATTGTTAGGATGAGAAGAGTCCTTCAGAATCTTTTGGGCTCTTAGGAGTACTCTTCTGGAATAGATATCTTGTAGAGCAGGGAGTTGAGTTCTTATAGTACGTTCAGCTGAGCGCACTACTCTCTGCAGAGTACTACAATCTCTAACTGTGGAGTTCCCATACCAGGTGATGATGCTACCAGTTAGAACACTCTCAACCGCTGAAGTGTAGAAGGCCTTCATGATGGATGTAGAAACTTTGAATTTCCTTAGCTGACGAAGGAAGTAGAGTCGTTGTCTGGACTTCTTCAGAACATATTGAGTGTTAACAGTCCATGTTAAGTCTTCAGTAATGTGGACACCAAGGTATTTAAAACTTGTGACTCTCTCTACAGGTTGCCCGCTGATCATTAGTGGGGTGTAACTGTAGTTCTGCTGCTGCCTTCTGTAATCCACTACCATTTCCTTGGTTTTATTGATATTCAGTGTCAAGCTGTTAGATTGACACCACTGTGCCACCTCATCAACCTGATCCAAGTAGAACTGTTCATTGTTGTTACTAATCAGGCCCAAGATCACTGTGTCATCTGCAAACTTGATGATGGAGGTATGACTACTGTTGGCTTTGCAGTCATGTGTGTAGATGTTGTACAGCAGTGGACTCAAAACACAGCCTTGGGGAGCACCAGTGCTGATGGTTAATGAGTCAGATGTCAGACCCCCCACTCTAACCACTTGTGAACGGTTGGTGAGGAAGTCAAATATCCAGTGACACAGGGTGGTGTTCAGTCCTAAGGCCTTCATCTTTGTGACCAAGGTGAGAGGTACTATCGTGTTGAATGCTGAACTAAACTCAATGAACAGCATCCTCACATAATTCCCATTCCCCTCCTCCAGGTGAGTTAAGGTGGTGTGCATGAGGTTTGAGATGGCATCCTCTGTAGACCTGTTGGCTCTGTAAGCAAATTGGAGGGGGTCGAAGGAGGCAGGGAGGGATGAGCAGATAATGTTTTTCACAAGCTTCTCAAAACACTTCATCACTGTAGACATCAGGGCTACTGGGCGGTAGTCATTCAGACATGATGGACTTTTGTTTTTCGGTACTGGAACAATAACAGACTGCTTGAGGCAAGTAGGAACTGTCTCTTGAGCCAATGATGTGTTAAAGATATAAGTGAACACAGGAGCTAACTGAGCAGCGCAGGATTTCAAAACCCTGTTAGAAATTCCATCCGGTCCAGTAGCTTTTCTACAATTTACCCTCCTAAAGGCATTGCTCACATCGACCTCAGAGACACAGAAAGGTGCATCCTCATTTGCTTCACATGCTGCAGCTAGTCCAATATAGTCTGTGTTTTTCATGTCAAAGCGAGCATAAAAAGCATTAAGTTCAGGGAGGGCTTTACTCACATTCATCATAGGAGGGGACTTTCTTTCAAAGCCAGTGATGGTTCGGAGTCCTTTCCACACTCGTGCTGGATCACCCTCCAAGAAATCAGCTTCAACTCTGTCTCTATAGCGCCGCTTAGCATCTTTAATAGCTCTACGTAAACTATACGATGCTGCTTTGTAATCCGTCATATCCCCTGAAATAAGCCCAGCATTATAAGTCATGGTGCGTGTCTTTAATGCCGTTCTCACTTCTCTATCCACCCATGGCTTCTGGTTAGGGAAGCTTCGGATCTTTACAGTTGGGATGATGGAATCAGTTAGCATATTGATGTAACTCAATGATACTTCCGTAAACTCATTGATGTCAGCAGAGTTCGTCTTGAACATCTCCCAGTCAACGTTGCTAAGGGCGTCCTGTAGCCTGGCTTCCGATTGGTCAGTCCAGCGCTTGACCTCCTTCGTCACTGGGGGGTCCGTCCGACTTCTCTGTTTGTACATAGGCAGTAGGAAAACAGCGGCATGATCTGATTTTCCGAAAGCTGGTAGAGACTTCGCTTTGTAACTGTTCTTGAACTGTGTGTAGCAGTGATCCAGTGTGTTGTCACCACGTGTAGGGAAGTGAATGTGTTGAATAAATTCAGGCATGGACCGGTTCAGATGTACTTGATTGAAATCACCGGCCACAATAAGCGCAGCTTCAGGGTGCGTGTGTTGTTGTCTATTTAACACTTCTTGCAATTCTGAAACCGCAGCATCTGTGTTGGCTTGTGGAGGAATGTAGACAGCGTTGAATATTACCGAAGTAAACTCACGGGGCAGGTAGAAGGGTCGACAGACGATCGCTAGATGTTCTAGATGAGGCGAGCAGGACTTTGAGAGAACGGTGACATTTCTAGGATCACACCACTTGCTGTTCGTCATGATGCAAACACCGCCACCTTTCGATTTTCCAGATTCCTCAGTCCTGTCAGAGCGAGCAGCAGAGAAAAACTCCACCGGAGTGATGGCACTGTCCGGTACAAGTTCAGTTAGCCATGTCTCAGTAAAGCATGTTAGCATAGTTAGCATGCTAGTTAGCATAGTTAGCATAACTGCTAAAAATGATTAGCTAAGTTAGCTAAGTCACATGGTTAGCATACTTATCATTTTAACATTGTTAGCATGCTAGTTAGCATAATAACTTGGGTAACATTATTATCTTTGTTAACATAGTTAGCATAACTACTAGCAAACATTAGAGCCATTCCAAGTGTCAGTTATCGTCAACTATCTACCTAAATAATTTAACCATTTAAACTATCCACTTATTTAACTGTTCAGTCATTCCAACTATATTAAACATCATCTACCTAGCAACCAATATAGTTTGTTTTTATTCTGTATGATATTTTACATCATATTTTTGCATTTTCATGCACTGTATTTCCTTCAGGAAATGTTTTTCTAGTTATCTTTGTTAACATAGTTAGCATAACTGCTAGCAAACATTAGAGCCATTCCAACTGTCAGTTATCGTCAACTATCTACCTAAATAATTTAACCATTTAAACTATCCACCTATTTAACTGTTAAGTCATTCCAACTATATTAAACCTCATCTACCTAGCAACCAATATAGTTTGTTTTTACTCTGTATGATATTTTACATCATATTTTTGCATTTTCATGCACTGTATTTCCTTCAGGAAATGCTTTTCTAGTTATTCTTCTTCCGACCAAATTTGACGTTTAAAGGCTCTAAAACCACTGAACCGTTTGACGTCATTCAAACACTCCTACAAAGGTCTTGTAACGGACAATTGTACAATGTCTTTTTACATTTGTGAACTTTATACTTTTTGAGATATTTACGATAAAAGAGCAAGAAATTCTCATAGAGTTAACATTGACCGCAGTGGCGGCAACTTTTAGCATTATGACATGACCTCCAGCTGAACGCAATCAACAGTAGCAGAGCCAGAGAGGGTTAAAGCGGAGCTAGTAATCAAGGATCTTTGGCAGAGCTACCTGGAGCTGTGAATCTGCTGAACGTCTTCGGCTGCTGTGCCGTGGTCACTTTATTTGCTCTTGAAACTCCCATTCAGAGGCACATTTCTCTAATTACAGACATGGTAAGTGTTCCAGCTTTTGGTATTTGAGTCATTTATGTCGTCAAACAATATATCACCATCAAATTTGACCTATTATCATTAACTGAGGCCTCTAGCTGTTGCTGCCAGTTCAGAATTCAAACTGATAAATAGATCTGTCTTAGGATAATATGATTGGCATCATCAAGTTCTGTAAGAATGCAATTATAGTAGACATCTTGTTTCTCCCTTATCAAAATTGGTTTCAACAACTTTGATTTTTTTACTTCAAGCTTGCATTGGTTGTTAAGTGTTCATTAGTGTGTTCTGAGTATCATTCTGCTGTTTCTGCAGTACTGTATTAAAACAAATGTTGATCAATATTGAATTGACCATTTATTTGTACTGACTGTCATATACTCTCAGCTAACATCTAACCAAGTAAGTGGTTTTCAAGAATACTGTAAGTCTATGTAATCTGAATAATCATACTGTAAGTAATGTTATACACAGCAGTTTTTACATTTACATGCAATGGTAATTCCCTGGAATTACATTTTCTAGTATAATATATTATTATAAGATACAGAGTTCCCGTGGAATTTCTGGAATATCATGGAATTTTGATGTTCCAGACATGGAACCCTGAATACTGTATATAATGACCTTACACATTGTGTTAGAGAGGAAATACCAAAAGGCTAGGTAAAAATATGCCATAAGACTTGGACTTAGAAAATATTCATTTGAACTGTATGATGAAAGAAAGTTTATTGTAAACTGTAAATTACATGAAAACTACACGGAAGTATTCTGAAAATGTTCTGTATTTTGTGGAGAGAATTGCCAAATATACTCTGTCTCTCTGAGAGGCTGTGTTTGTGGCGATTCTGAAGTCTACAATTCACAAACATTCTACAGTTGTATACATAAGTAAGAGGAAGTATGTGGTAATTAAACACAAAGGCTTAAATCAAGCATAAAGAAATAAAAGAGAAAACAAGTTGTTTTTCATGAGTTTTGGATTTCTAGCTCTTGGACCAGATAAATATTGACACAAGGTGGACTGAAGGTCTTGATCATTTCTCTTCTACAGAAAGATGGTATCATGGGCTGTTGTGCAATGCTGTGTAACCACAGATGTGTCACCGACGTGAAATTAGACACTTCCATTTCACGTTATAGGCAGTTGTAAAGTTACATGCCTTTTGGCAGCAACATGAGGTTTGGACAAAGAAACTCTCCTTCTCTGTGATATTTACGTGATGCTAAAATTGTGGTGTGAATACTTTTATATTGAGAAGTGTTTTTATATTTTTATGGAAATTCAACAAACTCCAAGTTTCAAGTTCAATAACAGATCATTAGATCACAGAAACTATTAGGAATGTGGTAGTGCAGTGTTTGCAGGACCAGAATGGATATCTGCAGCCCATTTGTGTTCCAGCTCATGTCTGTGGTGTTCACATGGTATTGTAAGTAAGCTTGTTATTAAGAATTCATAACTTTCACATTCAATACATTCTTTTCCTTATTTCATTCTTGTGTTCTTGTCTCTCCTTTCAAAAACACATCTGAATGACTCGACTGAAATGGAGGTGAAACATCTTTTGCCAAAAGTTGCAGTGAACAAGGTAATCGTGATTGTTCACTCCACATTGTTATGTTCAAGTAGTTTATTGTAATTTACTCATAAAATTCATTATAAGTAATGACATTCTTGTGCTCAAGAGCCAGCTCAACTTCAAAGAATAAATTAAAAGTAGGCTAGTAATTAAAAAGGTATATTGTGTGTATAGGGGGGAGGGCATGGTGTCTGTGTGTGTGTGTTGGGGTGTAATGAGGTGTGTTAGAGGCAGATGATGATATATATATATAGTATGTGTATGTTATATAGTATGTATATGTTTTGAAATAGATTTCTCTGATTTCTTCTTTTTCCATACAGAGTTGACAGTCACAGGCAACGACTTGAAAAAATGTGAGCGTTCAAGAAATTACTGTGTCACAGACAAGAGGGACTGCATCTCAACTCACGCAATGCACAGTGGATTCATTTCTGGTCAGTTGAAACTTTTTTTTTTAGCAATTTCAGCTTGATTTAGTAAATACAGTAAAATAGAAATGCTATTAGTAGCTACATTTTTATATTTCATTTTTGCATATGTTTTTATATTTCAAAAATAATATTGAATATTGTACATCATTTCATGGAGTACATAACATAAGGGTGCCTTCATTAACTGAAATTGGACAATATGTAATCATGTTTCAATCCTTAACCTTGTTATCTGTTTAATCTGACTGCTTTCAGACACAGTTGAAAACTTTAGGTGTATTTTTATGGAAACCCCCGAGTCTCTTACCTGCAGATGGACGACAGAGAGGAATGAACATCCTGGGAAAACAAAGAGCTCTCTAATCTTCAGCAGGTAAGAGCACAGGGAGCACAGGGACCACGGAGCACTGGGGCTCTCCCTATTAGACTGAAAGTGTGTGTGTGTGTGTGTGTGTGTGTGTGTGTGTGTGTTTGTTTTATACAGCACAACTGGATTTGTATACTGTGAGCATATCTTATTCATTGGCGCAAAGCTCAACATCACCCTGAAGATGCAGAACACGGTGAACAGAGAGGAAAGGCTATCTGGACCCTACTATGCGTACTTAAAGACATTAGGTATCCCTTAATCAACTCAACTCAACTCAGAATAAACATTTCACTGCAAAATGGCAACACATTAGCAACAATATATCAGTATATCTCAGTCAGTGCTCTTCATTTCCTACATTTGTTTTTCTTTCACAGACTATTTAGTCATATCTGTCTTTCTGTCCCAGACAATATTTACATCGCAATGAACCAAACCGTAAATTTTTCAGACAACTGTGATTGTTCTCATTACTTAAGTGTGCTGATCTGTTTACTGTTGTTCATGCTAGTCAAACCACCTCGTCCAGTTGTCACAGAAATTAAGACATTACACAAGTCTCTCAACGTGACCTGGACAACGGAAGACGCCTCCATAGGAACATGCCAAATCCGTTACAAACCGTACAACACTGACCTATGGACTAAAGTAAGTGCAACATAGTGAGAGTCCTTTTCAGTTGAAACAAATGAACATCATAACAGAATGATGCAGGGATGGGGACATAATGTACTAGTTTGAGACCGATCATGTCCTGTGCCATGACTACCAATGATGCTCCCACAGATATCTGAATTGGCACCGGTACACCATGGGAACAAGAGGATGTATATGATTGACATCCTTCAGCCGGGTACGCTTTATACAGTCAGTGTGTCCTGTCTTAGCCAATATGGTGAGATATGGAGTGACTGGAGTAAGGAATGTTCTGGAATGACATCAGAGTCTGGTAAGCCTGTGGAAATTATATCAACCAGTGGACATTATATAAGTCTATCTTAAAGATGCAGTCAGCATTTTCGCAGAAAGTCACATTTGTTTGTATTTATGTTTATATTAAAATGTATTAGCAGACGCTTTTGTCCAAAACAACATACATTACATTTTAACCAAGGACCAAACGAAACACGCCAGAGAGCTACAGTAGCTCACCCCCACCTTTAGTATTCCCAGAGAGCTAGCTCACATCCACATTTAGTATTCCCAGAGAAACTCCAGGCAAGGTTTTGTTTTTGGTAGAGGGACATGCTGCCCCCACCTTGTTTGTGTCTAGTTTTCAGAGCCAGGGCTGCCTACAGAGACCGTTGTGTACTCTGGGCAGCTAGTGGTCGTGAGGAGATGATTGCTGAATGTGACAAAAAAAAAATTGAACTTGAAATCGCATAAAATCGTTGACTGCGCCTTTAAAGCAGTGTGATAGCTGCCATTATAGACTTTGAACAGGGTGCTGATACTAGAGTGGAATTCCAAACATACTGTACTTTCAGGACTGTATAGCAGGCTATAGTCAAAGTAATGATTTGTTCAAATACTGGTCTGCCCTTGCACCTGTTGCATGCATCACTTCTATCAGGATACATGCACATACATGCCACTAGTTTGGCATTTGTAAGATGTGCTCTGTAGGAATCTGACACCTCTCCTTTCCTTGCCAGATTTATTACGGCTCTGCCCAAGCCACTGTTTGTTTCCCATTTACAAAGCCACTACTGTGTATGAGCACCAGGGCAGGTGACCCAGAGATGCAATTCACTGAATCTAACAAAAATGTGTATGAGATTAGAATGGTGAACTGCACTGTTAACTTCTCCAAAGAGAGTCAGCAGAACTGAAAGACATCTGTTGTTGTCCTACAGCTCCAAGTTCTCCACCCCGAGTCTGCTATCACACTGAGGATCTCAGCTCTCATGGAACCCACAGGATCTTACTACTGGCAGCAGACACAGTAAACAGACTTTTATTATTCTAACAATTATTCTTATAGTAAATCTACAGTTATTATGTCATGTCTGATCCGTATCTAGAAGTAAAAGTGAACATTGTTATGGATAGAATAGGCTGCCTGCTAGCTACAGGAGGAAAGGAATAGAAGATTTGATCTGTTGACCTCTTCTGTCTCGTGTCCCATTGTGTCCCATTAGGCTGTGCCTGCAGCTAGTGGCCATGGTACTGTTCTTGGATACAATGTCTCCTACATGCCCAGTTCCCAACCCCATCTGAGGAGGACTGTAACCAGCAGCAGCCTCAAAGTCAGCCTGGTGGTAATGAGAGGAGTGTACGACATTGATGTTACAGCATTCAACAGCGCTGGAGAGTCCCCAGCACACCATCTCAGGGTTACTACAGGGCCCCATCACAGTAAGTTGGGCCTTGTTTTTGCTCTTTTAGATATTCAGAAAGATATTTAGATAAGATATTCCAGTCCACACCATGTGCAGAGATATCAAACAGCAGTATATCCAACAGCTTGAAGGTGTGAGATTGCTCAACGTTTTGTGCAAAAATTGTGCAATATCCCTTTTACTTGCTGCTCTGCATTTGACATGTTACTTGCACTACATCTTTTTTTGAAGTACATACTAGTTACACATAAATAAAACTCTGTCATGATATATTTATATTAATTCTACAGTATTTGAGGCATTTGTTTTACTGCTTAAAATCCAAAGGCAAAGATTCCAGAGTATATCTCCACGTTTCCATGTTTGAAAGAATCATTAGAAATACCCTCCTGTTATTTCTTTAGTTAGTTAAGCAACAAAACAAACTCCTCTGTGAATATTTTGTACAGCCAATAGCTTTTTGAGACATTTCAGTGAACTTAAGTTGTGTAACAGCTTCACGTACGACAAAAACACACCCTGTGCTATTATGCTGAGCAATGCTACATAAGTTACACAATGGCCTGCTGTGGTGTAGGGGGGCAGTGAGTGCACATGTTTGTTTCATGTTTGCCAGCGGTTAGAGTTTGTTTGTTTCATGTTTGCTAGATGTGGCAGCGGTGCAGGGCTTGTGGGTACACTCCAAAGATGGCAAACTGTGGGTGCAGTGGGAGACGGAGCCGGCCGTGTCTGAGTTTGCTGTGGAGAGGGTGGCTGAAGCCAACCCCAACGACACACACTGGACACTGATACCAGGCTCTGGCCGTGTCCTCACTGCTCTGACAGGTCTGTGTACGTGCTGCACAGTGCGGGCAGGCTGATGGTCGGCCATTTTCATGTACAGAGGCACAAAACCAATTCCTTTTCAAAGCTTTGTTGTTCTGCATGTTTCCATCCACACATGACAGTAGTTAACAATTATGTTTAAAAACTAGCTGGTTTACAGTAAGTCTGTTGTCAATAAAGACGCAGATTTTCTGTTGTTTTCCTTCCAGGAGACATCGCACCCAAGCAGACTTACAACATCAGTGTCTACCCCATCTCTGGAGAAGACTGTGGCCCACCCAGTTCACTGCAGGCGAACCTGGAGAGTGGCGGTGGGTTGAGTGAGCAAACACGTCTACTGGCCTCACGGAGACAGTGGCAGCAGATCAGGGGTGGGCAATATGGCTCACAAAACTTCTGGTCTTGATATGGTGATGGGAAATGGCAATATACCATATGAAACAAAGTTCACACATTGTACTATAATACCATAAAACAAATGGTGCTTACAGCCTTGCCAAAAATTCCCAATAGGCACCTTTTTGTATGGAGAAACATGCAAATTGCGCACAATGATATGCAAAAACATTATCATACAACTACACTGTCAATATTGCAATAGAAGAATGATTATGATATGCAGTGTGCAATACAATATGGTAGGCCTACAGCCCTGTAGTGGATTGTAGCAGGAGATTAGTGTGCAGTAATGTTCTTTGAAAAAACGTGATGTAAACATATGGCATAGAATCCAAAGAAAGATAGCATAGCAGTGGTGCATCCCATATAGCAGCCCTGTTGCTCTCTGCATGTTACATGTTGTGTTGCACATGTCTCTCTTAGTGAGATTTCTTTCCCCTTTCCCTGTGCATTAGCTTTGGTGGATGTGGTCGATTTCAGAGTTGCCACGGTGACCAAACAGCAAGCTATCATCAAGTGGGCATGGCAAAGGAAGCAGCACCAGACCAACATTCTCCAGTACAAGCTCATGCTCAGGAGTGAGATAGGAACTCAGTGTGAGACTTTCAATGCACTCCACACCCAGTCCGAACCAGTTCCCAACTGGTTAAGCCTCCCCTTGCAATCACTAGGCAATGAGAACGTGAATACTGATTAAGCTGATAATGATACACAATCCCATATGTTAGTCTCAAGCATTCTGTGCCTTTTATGTCTGCATTGTATGTTTAGGTTTCTTTAGACACCCTGTAACATCTCTTTTGTTCTTCTGTGATCACCAGTCATTATGGTCACTCCAGACATGAGCCTGTACTCATTCTCCTCACTGAAGGCCAACACTGAGTACTCAGTCCTTTTGTTTGTCCAGACCCATGAGAGTAACACTTCCAAATATAAAGAAGACTTCACCACACCACGACTGGATCAGCAGGAAGGTTGGAACATTTGGTTATGACATATTTCGATGTAAATACATATTTCAGTCCTGACTGCTTACTGTTACTGAAATGTCTGGTTTCACACAGCCTCTGCATTTAAAGGGCTTCTCAGTCTAATGATCTTGTTGTGGTTGTGATTGTATTTTTCCAGAGACAGCTGAGACTATAACTGTAGTTGTTCCTCTACTCATTCTCATCATTGCAGCTGGTGTTTTCTCGATCACATCTCAGATTGTGTGAGTAGGATATCTATGGCTGTCTTTTGCTACTCATCTTAATTGATGCAGTAAGTTATCATAATGAGCATTTAACATTATCTGGGGTCATATTGTCCTTAACAGCTACAGAAAATACATCATACTGCAGGTTGCAGACCCAGAGCAAAGTGGTGCTGCTCGCTGGCTCATGAGCTCTCGAGTGGTAAGGAAAAGGTCTTGTTTTGTTTGTCATTCGTAAAGCTAATATACAGTATATTTCCTACCTAAGAATAGAGGTAGTTTACTTCTAGTTCCAATGACGCCACCTGTCATCAACTGTAGGAACTACAAGGTAAATAAACATCATAATGCCCATCATTGTATTACTATTGACCTGCTGCTGTTCACACGCTGGATACTTTATAGCTAAAGTAGACCTCTGTTCTGGACAGACAGGTGATGACCAGAAGGTGCTGCAGGTGGTGGACCTCTGTCCTAATGAGACTAATGAAATACTGGTGGAAGATGTGAACTCAAAGAAGGGTGAAAGTATAGATCATGTTGGGAGTAATGATTGTTTGACCTTTAAAGATATTGCTGAAAGCCCTCCTACCCACAGCAATGCTGAATATGTTCACAGTATCCATTTTCCTGAAAACCGTTATCGTGATGAAAACGTTTGTGCCATGGCTAAAACTGATGTCGATAGAATTTCAAGACCACTGAATGCAAGTGATAAAGAAAACAATGCTTTTAAAGCCAGTATAGAGTATGTAGAAGATAAACCTGTTTTGGCACAAGGCTGTTCTGTAGACAGTGCTCATACCATGAGTAACATCTCCTCAGACAGCATTCCTTTAAAAACTAGTATTATTAATACAGATAGCATTCCTCAACATTTTAAAGGTTATGTCAGCAATATTCCAACAAACACCCTTTTCACAGGAATCATTTCCCTCCAACCTAACAAAGGCAGCTCTCTCAGTGATCCACCTCAGGCTAGTGCACATGATGCAGAAGCTGCTCCAACCTGGAGCCTTCCACTCTCAGCAATCAGTTATGTGGGTAGCAGTCCTACTGGCTCGGCTTCAGACAACATGGAAGCCATTCATCCCCACATGGCAGACTGCATGGAGAGCAAGTCTCCTGTGATGAAAGATGGTTATGTTTGTATAGCTCCTATCTCTGCTGATGGAGATGAGAATGGAAGTGTTCCCCTCCTGGGCGGAGCAGCCAGTGTTACTCCCTTCACTAACCCTGGCTTCCATGCCCGATCCTACACACATTACTGAAAGTCTTCCTCTACCTGTCAACACGTGTTACGTTTATCCTGCTGATATAGATTACACTGAGGGGATTCCTTGGCCTGATAACTCAGAGCATGTACAGACAGGCCCTTCTGATCACATAAAATCTACAGCTTCCACGTTCCCTGGCTATTTAGATTATGGAATCAACTGTCCAGGGAATCTCGGCTCATGACATCCTTTCCCTATACATTTCAATATGATTGCTTTTGCATGTTATAAATGGCATGTGTCATTTTATCAAATGAGAAATTGTGTATAATACATTAAAATGCTTTACTAGTAATGTTGATGATTATGGTTGATATGAATTATGGACGGGCTACTGAATTCAAGCGATTGATTGTTATGAAGTCCATAAATTACAAAAAATAACCACTGGATTCAATTACTGCATCAGTCACCAGAAACTGATGTAAACACCTTTATTCTATCATTAACATTCAAATGCTGATAAATCACAAGGTAACGTTCACTTCAATTCAACAGCATTAATATTCAGTTGCATATGAACTGAATGGCTGTCATCACAACTTGCTGTAAATCATTTGGTGGTATAATCATTCAGATAAATTCATGACTATGTAACAAGTACTTGGACAGAGTGGAGAAAAACAGGATAGCATATTAGGGGTTCAAGATTAATTCTTCTATTCATTAAAAATGAGTTCTGTGAGTTCAGGAGTAATTGTTCTATTCATTAAAAGTGAGTTCTGTGACAGTCTCTTGGCGATTCTTGGTTTCAATTGCACTTTGGGGTTGAAACTTCAGCCATTTGTACCCACATCCCTCATACACCTCTTTGTGTAGAACTCCAAGTGAAACCAACACCTGCAGTTCTTGACAAAATGGTTCTGTGTGGTTTTGGTGGCCTGTAAGGCTTCAATGGCTGTGTGTGGTTTTGGTAGTTTTCTATGGTTGTTTTTGAAGTGCCACCTTTTGCTTTATTCATTTGTGTCTTCAATATCTCCTTAACCCTTAAAGGAGTACCGTCACACCGGTATGACGGGAATGTTGGAAAATTAACATTCTAAAGAATATCTGGGTTCATTGAATTCAACATAGAATTTTAGAACCTTCAATTGTTGCGGAACAGAATCTTATGTTAGAATATTAAAAAACCTACACCTTTAGGCGTCCTGTAGGCGCAGCGCTCAGACCATAATAAGTTTTATCTCGTTCCTAAGCAACACAAGCGGTTTGTCAATTGAATACGCTCGCGTTGAAAGTTGAACCAAGTTCAATGCTCAGGTTGTTCAACGCTAGTGTTACGCCAGCGTTGCCACCGTTCCGCTGCTGAACCATACAGAACAATAGGAAACCTGACGCTTGCAGCTGGCTAATGTGATCCCCACCTTAAGGGTAATATTTGTTTTTAAATAAATATATTTTATAATTTATATTTTGATGTGTTTTATGCCATCACTGTCTCAAATTTACTGTTGGACAAATACCTGAATATATGAAAAGTGTACAATAAAGTGGATCTGTAGGTCTTGTAGCTGAAAGACTATATGTGTTTGTGATTCATGGCAGAACATAAAAAAAATGAAGTCCAATATATTTTTCTGCAGAACTGCAGCAATCTCTTGGGAATACCACTCAATGTTTCCCCTCTGGTCATAGATTGGCATTCATTCCAATCCAGTGCTTGATGAGGTAGTATGCAATAGCTTGTCTCGGTGGCAGAGAGAAAACGGCATGCTTAGCTCTCACAGTAGCATCGATCACCTGGAAAGAAGACAGTCAATTAAGGTCATATAATAGAAGTACAATTTGGTCAGAGTTGGGATTATTGTTATAAAGTTTGTTTTACTTTAAAGTAATGTGTGTTTCACTTTAAAACGTTCTGAACATGACTGCCTCATACATAGCTTACATACAGGACAGTCACATTTTACCTTATAACTTCTGTTGTTCACACTCAAAGAGCACCTGATCTTTTTGAATACTTTTTTGACCCAACGCAGCACTTGCCCTCTCCTCTCTTATGACATAGCGGGTTTCCATCCAACTCATGCATAATCTTAAGCAGTCATGAAGATTCTGCTACAGCTGGTGTGTGTTTTCATCAGGGAGGAGTTGTGAGTATACCTTGATTGGTAGTTAATCCACCATCCTCTGGCATATTCATTTCTAATTGTCGGGCTATAGACAGTTTGCCCCTTATATTCCAATGCTTAGTACTTATTCAAAGAAATGTCAAAGTTAACTCCAGTACCTTATGAAGTCTAAATTTATAAAAATGACTGCTGTCTATTATGTTGATGTCAGACATGTGACTTTTCAGTGTATAACCTTTTCTCATAACCTTTGCGCCTGCCTTATGCCTTGCCAACCTCACCTGTTGCCGCGTGAACCACCGAGCCTCCTCAATCTCATTCTTGTCCACATTAATGTTGGTTGTCAAGGCGACGGCATGGCAACCTATCATGAGTGAGGATGGCATGGGCCACGGCTGGCTGGTGACATAGTGCACCTGTCCAACGCGAACACCACTCTCCTCCCAGACCTCTCGCCGGACCCCCTCCTCCACAGTCTCGCCTGTCAGCCAGACCACACAGCACAGCACACAAATGTCCACATACTGACCAATCATCTTAAAGCAACCTCGGTGGGAAATGCTAATACATTTAAGCACATTTTCAAAATTATTTTGTAAATGACCAAAAAATGACCACAACACTGTCACATTTTCTCTACCAGTGATCAAGTCTTCAAGTCTTATTACCGGATCTTGGATGCCAAATAAAAGATACCAATGGCCATGACTACTTAGAAATGATATGCTGCATGCTGTATTAACTGTACCTGGCTCTATGAACCCAGCAAGACATGAGAACATCCCAGAAGGGAAGATTTTCTTCCTTCCAAGCAGACACTGGTTACCTTCAGGGTGGATGACCAGCATGATGGCTACTGGATCTACAATCAAGAAGAAATAAACAAATAAATACTTGAGACAGTTTACAACAACCAGTGCAATGCTACTAGATTCACAACACAAAAACAAAAAAAATCATCCATCAAATGTATAACAATTTCAAAGGTAATTTCTCTTTTGCAGAGACCCCTTATATAAAACATTACAAATGTATTGGGAGAATTTGCAGTATTGTTTTGCCATGATTGGTTCAACATGAACAGCAATGACAATGCAGACTCTCCCAATATATATGTAATACTTCATATCAAGGCCCCCTAAAGTAAGATAAAGTAAAGATTACTTAGTTAAGTCATCTTCATTCCATAAGCAATGTTACATTATAAGAGTTAATGAAAAAAAAAAAAAACAGTCTGGTCATATTTGCTGATGCGTTTCATTTCAGGAAGAGATGCTCCGAGGCCTATAACATGATGCTTGTGAGCGTGTTCCTCACCCACGCGAGGGTAGCAGGTGTTGTGGATGCCCTTGAGACTTCTACAGCCCTCTCTCAGGCACGTCCTCTTATGGCCCCCTTCATCCACACGCGTCTCACTCCCACATGTGGGGCAGAAACTGTACCTGCTGTGCCACGCCAGCACTGCCCTGGCTTGGGCAACAACACCTGCATGGAGGCAAAGCAACGCCAAAATCACACTAGTGTTTGCCAATTGATGTCATACCCACCATTCATATTATTAAAAAAAAAATCCAGAACGGTCTTCACAGTGTCTAAGCTATTTATTATGACAAAAATGTAACTACCTGCCTCGATGTCACTGAGCTTTAGGAGCCCTGGCATGGGTCCATGGAGGAAGAAACATTTGGGGTCTGGGAACTTCAGGAGCTCTGAGGGGTCTTCCTCAGTGTTGAGAGCAAACCATGCGGTCAGTCCATCGTCCTCTCCCTCCAGTGTGGTGGTGGGGACACATCTCCTCTGCTTCTCCACTCCCAGGAAGACGACCGTGGTGCCCGGCCGCCCCAGGATTGGCTCTACTGCAGGCGGCCGCAGCCGGGTCATCAGGAAGGAGGAGTCACCTCTGCCATCTTCTTCCATGGCCTCGGAAATGACCAGTGGGTTGAGGTTGTGGAAGAGCAGGAACACGGTGTCTGGAGATGTCTGCTTAGCAGTTAGCCACTTGCTGTCGCTCCTCTTCTCACTCAACCTGTCTAGGAACTCATGATTGAAGTAGAGGTCCTCCCCATTGGCATGCATGCCTGGGAGAGTATAAGGAGGGCGTCCATCTTGTCCACCAGACAGCAGCATGGCAATGTGCTTGTGGCCCCAGAAATGGGCGATGTCATATGCAGTCTTCCCAGATCTGTTCACAGGTGATGTGTCACACCTTTACAAAGGAGTGAAGGATATTTAGAGAGAATAATTCTATATTCTGATATTCAAATTGTGTTTTCTGCCATCTTTAATGCAAGTGCCTCCATTTCTGAGATAACATAGTATTTTCATCTAATATTTTGGCTATATACCTATTTGTACATAAAAAAGTAAGGCTTAAAGAGGTGTGAATAAGGCTTACATGACACCATCATAACCACAACAAGAGCGTTCATTAATGTTTGTGAATGTTGTCATTCAGAATCATTTGTTTTTTATGTCATTTTTATTGTTGTAGTAGGTTGTCAGAAGTGCAAGGACAGAAGGTATTCTTAGAAGAGTTTGAAGAGTTTGTTGAAGATAGAGAGGGACGTCCCCGCCACAGAGGACCACAGATGAAAAAATTGAGTACTTCGTCCATCTCTGAGAATGACCAAAGCTGGCATGGCCAGTTAGACCAGCTATGTAAGACCAGCAAAACTAGCTAAAATGACCAGCTTGAGGTGGTATGACAAGCAAAACCAGCTGAATCTCCATCGTAACTGACTAAACACACACACACACTAATGCACAGAGGGCAAAAGCTCAAACCAGCTAAAGATATGTTTTCGCAAGAGTTTTGCTGGTCTAGCTGATCAACCATCATAGGGTGGTCAAACAAATTAAGCTGGTTAACAAACTGGTCAACCAAGTCAGGCTGATTTTTCAGCAGGGCTCCCAAGTAATATCAACTTGACATAAAAAAAATAAACCCAATGATACTTAATGACAACAACAGCATTCATACAGGCTCCTTTTCTTTGCAGGTGTCATGACATGTCATGGTTATGACGGTGTCATGTCCATCTTACGTAGGCTACACAAATTAAGTGTTACCCAAAGTAACCTATAGCCTCTATGAAACATTAACCTACCCTTTTGCTAGAAGAGCTTTCACAACTTCAAAGTGTCCGTTCCGTGCAGCGAACATTAACGCCGTCCATCCGTTCTCACCACTCTTGTTGATCAAAAAGTTGGAGTTGGAGATCATAGAGGTCACCCTCTCTAAGTCTCCTCGGCCTGCAGAATCCAGAAAGCGTTCCACCATCTCCGCTTTGGGATTTATAGCTGCCATGTCTCAATGGTGGAGCTTAGGATAAACAACAAAAACAAAACACGCCTGTCAACATGTGGTGTTTTAATTTAGCTGAAATGTAACATAACTCCAACAAAAACCTAGCGGCTATTGGCAAATCTGGGAGGCTACCTGTCACCTATAGCCTTCTTTAAGGCTGATATATAGGCTACGTAGAATGGTGTGTTATGTTATAATATGTTACAGGATTCATGACTTTAACGACATTAATGTTACATGATGCTGACTGACGCTGGCTATGTAGGCTACCATTTTAACGTCTAGTCTACTGCCTACCAAAACCTGTCGCTGTTCAGTTCAAGTTAAATGATCAAATATTGTTTGATTTTGTGTCAACTTTCAGAGGGAAGACATGTTCCTTTCTGGCCAAATTTCACAGCTTCTAAGAAAGCCTATCGTCTTCGTGTAAACCGAGTTTTAAACAGAGAAAAAAAGTTCGGCTGCCATAGGCTACATGCAGGTTCTCCCATAACGTTATCGATACAGATCAATGCACCAAATCAGTGGGGTATACTACGAAGCACGTTAGACATATCTAGGCTATGTAGACCAGACCTCTCAAGACACGCATTTCAATGACTTCACACGCTCACATGGCATTTCTCACTCCGATAAATTATTAACTTGCCCGCACAGAAATTTCTAAGGGCTATATTTTACAAACGTACAGCTCAGCTGCTGTTCAGTTACTAACCTATCGGCCAATCAGAAAATAGGATTTCTCAACCAATCAGGAAATAGTTTTGTTTTGATGTGGGTCCGCAACGTGGAGACTGCTGGTCCGCGGAATCGTGGAGTAAAATTAGGCCCGGTGCTTCGTCTGATAATTTGCTGCGCAGTTGATCAAGATACCGCGGACCGACAAAAAAAGAAAACAAACGTTTCTGCTATCGATGTCATTAAACATGGAGCCATACAATAAAGTGGTGGTATGAGCGTTCATTCAATGCAGGCGTCTGCGCGAGAGAAACTGAAACTAATCGATAACGTTGGTATCAAAGCTCCGCTTCAACCTGTTGAATGCTATTTAATTGTTTAACGACACTTAATAAAACAACGTTGATTTGTGGAACTTCCATAGAAACAGAGCAGAGACTGTATAATACACTGTATAGCACTTAGTATTGTATAGTCAAATTTGAATATAACGTGGCCAAAAGCTATTCTAGCCTTCTTTCTATCTGTTGAAGATCAACAGCTCAGTGATTTACGCCTATCTGCTCGCCAAAAAAGCTGGTATTGTGTTTCCTGAATCCTTACATTCAGGCATTCAAATTAAACTTCATTAAAAAAACATTTAAGTGAAAGTATAACAACATAGGCATAATAATGATTGTGATTGATTTGGAGGGAGTGGGGTTGGGTACATGTAGATGAGCCCTATGACCCCAAAGTCTGCCATGACTGGGCCTCAGGTCAAAGAAGTTTGAGAAAGGCTGGTTTACATAACCTGCATCAGATTGAGGTTTGCAGTGATGCGCCTGAAGGCATGGGTTGAGTTACATCACAATATGCACATTTGTTTAAATTCATACCTACGTAATCACCATGACCAAAATTGTATTTTTTTTTTACTTTAAATCTTGAAAAAAAATATTGACCTACCTACCGACCCATTTTTTTATTTCTTGGCTGTTACTGCAAACAAGAATATTTTTAAGGATGGCCTCATGACTGTGAAAATGGCTGACATTGAACCACAGTGCTTTAAATGGGAGCCCCCAGTATCAGTCATCAAGCCATCAAAATCTGCCACAAACATTTACAACACACAACATCACTCATAAACACACACAGACACGGACAGAACCACCACTGTTCAAGAGACCATTTTGGGGCTAAATGTGCTTTTTCTCATTTGTTTGTTTAGATCGAATGAGCCACTGCTGTTCAAAGGGCCCATTTGGGTGAAATTATTATTATAATATTATTATTATGTTATTATTATTTATTATTATTTACTATAGAGTTCTAGAATAAATAAAACAGTGTGTTTGAAATAATGGAATTTGTGCTCTCTGATGGGACATGGGGAGGGTGGGCCTGTTGATCGGGGGGAGGGGGTGTGGCGCCACGAGTAGTTCAAGCAGACGTAGGACTTTCATGTACTTCGATCAGGGGGGAGAGGGCGTGGCACTGTGCCAATGCCCCTCCCCCCTGAGAAACAAAAGGCGTGTTCGACTTGGACTGAGTCTGACTTGGTCTGGCTTTCTACGTAAACGTGATCTTCAGAGGCTAGCCGGGAGGAGCTACAACAGAGGGCAGCTCATCCCAGACAGACAGGCTACAGTCTGCCTGACGTGACTCGCGGGAGATATCGCGGAATGTTGTTTGCAATAAACACAGCAGAACTTTCATTCTTACTCATTAAAATGAGCATGATGACTGACGAAATAAATTCTTATGATGTAGTTTAAATACACCACTGTTGTCATACAGTTAACAGGCCTGCATTGTAGCACATAAATTCAATATCAAGTGTTTCCCCTATATGTGTGTCTATCTATTTAGCCAACAGCAGAAAATAACAGAATATCCAAACGTTTTCAGTAGGCTAGCCTACCATTGTTGCAGAAATCACGTATAAGAAGGTATCCCTTCGATTTCTGTTTATTTTCGCATATTCCAACATAAGGAAGCGGCATGAGACTCCCGTCATAATCATCATGAGGACATTCCTCCCAAATGGCCCCATCACGTCTTTGAACTGACGTCATGAGGGCGTGTTTTAGCTCGTGCAGCTCGTGGAAGGCAACTGCAAGATCTGACTGCAGGCTAAGACTCCCGCGATATTTTAAGGTCATGTGACATGGTGTCACGGTGGTAAGTCCCTCCCCGGCTGACAGAAGTCGGACAGAATTTCTAACCAGCAAGCATTGCGTCCATCCCAGTATGCATTGTGTTCAACCCAGCATGCATCACATCAAGTCAGATCTGCACAGATCTGCCTCAAGTCGAACACGCCTAAAGTCTCACTCCTTGCAAACTTCAAAACTTGAGAGCCCTGATGTAGACATATCGAGGCTTGACAAAGTCTTGACTCAGGGGTATACGTTAAGTGATACTACGATTGCAGTTATGTGATATATTTGTCAAACTAGGCTTTCAGCTCAGATCTGTGCGCGTTCTCGGTGTTGGGATGACTTTGGACAATCGTGTAACATGGAGACGCACAAGACCGCCTCAATTTTAAAAAATTTACTTCCGCATTCATGAGCGATCGCTTAATCTACACTGCGGTCATTTTTTGTGTCTAACCTTTAACATCAAATAAATCAATTGCCATCAGTTGTTGTATGGTATGCACGTCCATAGTGGGATATTTGCACGCACAGCACTATTAAAGCGCATTCGAGATCCAAAATGTTAGTAGAGGCGGAGCTCCACCTGTAAGATGACAGAATCCTACACGTGAGAACTTCGTTTTTAAGACAATTGATTGGTCAGTGTGCGGTAGATTACACGATTTGAGCTATAACTTAGCACATAACCTCCTCCCGACCAGGTTTGGTTGACAGCATAAGACACCATGGTGATATAGCCACACTAAAACAGATCCACTTTCGTGTCACAGCATACCCTGGCTTTGAGCGCAACATACCTCGCTAACCCACTAATCGAGATTCGTAGTAGGCTACACCCCACTGGGCGATTTTAGCGAAATAACGTTCCTGTGACAGGCTATCAAATATTGAACAATGGGATAACGTTTCATCATCACGTTTATTGAAATGCCTCCCCACTCTCTATTAATCCCATACAAACCGAATTTGGCTGCAGTTCACCAGAGTTCACCTAGATGGCGATCGCGGGCGAGTCCAAAATACATGGGGTCCTATGGAGCTACATGGCTACATTTATTGTTATTGTTAACAACTGAAACCCTCAGATTTTATTTTATTTTTCGCAAAATGGATATGGATTATCAATCAAAAGTGAAATAATCCGGGAGTCATGTCCTTTCGTTTTCTTACAGGTTGGGTCGTTGTTGCCCATAACACGCTAACATTGATGCTATGCTATGCTATGATCATGCTAATGAATGACGTCATTGACACGTTTGAAAGGCTTTTTAGAACAATTAAGTGACCTTAAAAAATCAACCAAGTGATTGTCTTTGTCTCCCCTTTCGAATACAATATTCAAATTACTTGAAAAAAAATTATATCGCGAGAAAAGTGGATTTTGAGAGGTACAGCTCCATAGACCTCCATTCATTCTGGACCCGCAAGCGCCCCCTAGATGCAGTACCACACCGGAAGAGTTCCGAGAGTGAAGGTTCTCCCCTTATTAGACATTCTCTGCTAGTAATCAAGGATCTTTGGTTAATAGGCTAGCTGCTACTAGCCTGACGAGCCAGACCCACATTAAAATGTAGGGTCTGGGCACTCACCGTTCGCAGTGCTCAGTCCGAGGGGCGGGATAATCAGTTGTCTTTCAAATTCCCTCTGCACGCAATAGGACAGCGGCAGCGCTATGATGCGTTTCCCACCAGCGGAGCTAGTTGGCTAGTTCAAACGTTTGCCTACTTAATAAAAACTTAACTCGTGTCACACTGTTCGCCAGCAGCAACATCCATCTTATTTGTTTTCAAGTAGCAGGGAATTCAAGCCAAACGTTGCAACTCTGCCATCAATCATTATGTTAAGCCCACCTAACGACTCTATACACGATTTCATTGGCCTGATTAAGTTTCGATTTCTGGAGCTCACAAGCCAACGGAGAGTTGCTAGACTAGCCCTGGCAGCAAATGTAATTTGCGGCCGCTAGGGGCGCGTCTAGATTTCTAGGCTAAGCTGCTACATAGCATCGTAGAATGGTGTGTTCGAACCTATTTTTTACAGTCTATGGTTCGAACATAGAGGCAATATAGCCTGCATAACACCACATGCAACATTTCAGAACAGAATAGGTTAATAACAGCTTCACCGTAGAAAACATCTCCAAAGAGTTCTTAACGTTAAGTAATGTAGGTTATTCATTCATGCATTCCACAAATCGACAAACTTATCTTTTCTGCTGATTGAGCTGACAGTGCAAGTTAATTTTCAAACAGGTCTAGGCTTATGACGATGACGTTTGGTTGAATAGCATTGATGAATTATCAAAAGGTTTATGTAAACAACAACCAGACTTCGGCTGTGTGACATACATATTTAGGCTACCTCACTACACTGTTGTTAAAAGGAAGGAAGGGCACTGTATACGTAACCCTATACTCACAGGGTTTAATCTCGGTAGAAGGCTGCTGCCAGGTGTTTTCTGTTCATTTAGACAACTTGCACTCAACCATCGTGCAAACTCACTGATTATGATATAATCCTGTTTACATCCTGGACCCTGGCATGTGTAGAGGCAGAGCCCTTATTAGACATTCTCTGGTAGAGGACTTTGGAGTAGTAACCAACAACTGTAGCAGGAAGGTTTTGGGTCACGTGATACATAGGCTACTTCCGTGCGTATTTCTCTCAAAGTGATTATGTAACGACATCCTCTGGACAATACGTTGAACTGCATAGGCCTGCACTTTCATGTTTTTTTTTGTACAAAATGATGTGAACAATAGACAAATGACATGTCTGGTTTAGCAATTTATTACAACTTATTTACAAGTTCGTTGCACATTTCATTCTTGTAGTTTTTTAATTATCCCAACATATGTAAACAAATATTGCAATATGAGGTTTGTTTATCTTGAGAGAATGCAGCAATAATGTCATAATGCATTTCCAATCTACACAAAATACAACCCCAAATCAGTAAAAACTTGGGACGTTGTGTAAAAATGCAAATAAAAACAGTATGTGATGTATGTTTTGTAGACCCATATTAGCAGCAAAAAGGATATAAGCCAGACAACGAATGTTGATTTTTTCTTTCTTTCTACTTCATGGAAAATATATGATCATTTTGAATTTCATGCCAGCAACATGTTTCAAAAAAAGTTGGGACAGGGAATGTTTACCACTGTGCTGCTTCAATTTGACAATTAAATGTTAACCCATTCCAGCCCGATATAGGATGTCAGTTGCTCAACAGTATGAGGTATTCTTAATCATGTTTTTTTCATTCCATGATGCACCTAATTTGACAGGTCTGGACTGCAGACAGGCCATTTTAGCACCTGGACTCTTTCTCTATGGAGAAATACTGTTTAAATATGTGCAGAATTCATTTCAACATTGTTTTCCTGAAATATTCTTCCCTGGAAAAAAAGCATTGCCTGGGTGGCAGTATTATGTTGTTCAAAACCTGTATACATAATACAGAATTGATTGTGCCTTGCCAGATGTGCAAAATACCCATGCTGTAGGCACTAATGCACCTCCACACTGTCATAGATGTTGGGTTTCATACTGAGCACTAAAACAAGTTGGATAGGTTGGATACTTGGATAGGCCCTCTACTCTTTTTTTTTATCTTCTCTATCTCTTCTATCTCTTTTTTATATCTTTACTTCTAAGAGATTCTGCCTCTCTGGGATGCTCTTTTTCATACTCAACCATGTTGCCAGTTACCCTAATTAGTTGTGAATCATTCCTCCTTTTGTTTTCTTTATCATTACACAACTTTTCCAGAATTTTGTTACCCCCGTCCCAACTGTCCCAACGTGTTGCTGGTATCAAATTCAAAATGAACATTTATTTTTCATGAAATAGTCAAATTTGTCATTTTTAACATTTGATATGTTGTCTGTGTCCTTTTGGCAACTAAATATGAGTTTACAAGATTTGCAGATTACATTCTGTTTTTATTCGCATTTTACACAACATCTCAACTTTTTCTGATTTGGGGTTCTATTTGCCGATATGACATATCACCCCCCCTCAAAACATGCCTGACAAATATATGCATACTAACAAATGCATTTTTTTACATTTAGCATAATGCTAATTATGGAACAGAGATATATAGGTAGCCTAATCAAAGACTGTCAAAGGGTTTGTAATACAGCGTGTGCACAACTTGATATTTACCTTAAAATCTGTATAAACATTGGCAAAATGATATTTTACAGTCACTTTCTTTCTTAAAGGAAGTATTTTATTGAAAGTACTCTTTGCGGTATTAGTATTAAAGCAATGATTATGATCATAAGTGTAGTAGCTTTAAACTTGTACTTCAAATATCCAGAATATCTCATAATTTACAGAAACTTTAAGACAGATTAATAGTGAGTGATTAATAGTTAAACTATAGTGGTAAAAACAAAGTAATACTTTTCTCACTTTTTTCTTATTTTTCTTTTCTCAATATATAATATGTTTTGATGGATATAACTCTGTTCGTCCATGTAATTGATAGGACGGTGGTTAATTACTTGGTGTTGACTGCAGACTTCAGCTAAAGGCACTCATGGTAAGGCTGGAATCATTGTGTGTAACAAGAAAGTATCAAACCACAAAGCAATTGTTTCTTATGTCCCAAATACAAAACATACCCTAGTCTACTCATCATTTTGTCGCAAGATTTTGTTACAAATTCATTCATTTTGTTTAGTAATGGTACATAGCACAGAAAATGTGCTATGCTTTAAACTCAGAACAAATATTAATGGCATAAAATAAATGTTGGCACTGTCATGCTATGTGGTGGTTCCAAGACACTTGTGCTCCCAAAAGATATGTACCATTAAACATTACAAATTAAACAGCATGGACCAAACATGTGTGTTAATTATTACACAGACGACAATCTCAACAAAACTATTTCCAGCGTAGTCTGATCTGTATGTTCTTTCAATGCGCTTTTTCAAAGTTTACCATTACTTGGCCCTTGAGCTAATATATGGATTCTCTGTTGAAGCCATTTGAGTAACATCATCCAGTGACTGAAGCACAGAGTAACTGACTCATCAAAATCCCTAGAGTATCACTGGTTAAATTAGATCTTTAATGTCTGTGATCTGTAATGCAACCCTACATTTATGAATGGTTTTTGTTTGACCAGACAAAAATTATGTTAAGTGTTTTTGATTGCAACCATGTGGGAGTACTGTGGGTGCCAGGACACACTAGGAGTAGAAGGTGAGGACACTCTGGTGGTTGCCACGCACCAGGAGGATGGGAGGCAGGTCTTTGGACAATGTGTCCAGCCAGCACATGTAGAGGGCACTGGACACCGTCCCTTTCCTGGCCAGGGGCATGCTCCTGTGGGGGAGAGAGAGCAAGGGGGTGGGACACCACGATGGTAACGGTTGTAGGTATGAGTGACAGTGGCGTCAGACTGTGAGATATAAATACACATGATGTCCTGTTACACTTACATCACAATGAGGTTTGCTGTGCTGGAGTGCTCTTTCAACAACTCATTCAGTCTAATTTGACGATTCGTCTGGAAGAAAAAACACATATTTCACAGACTTTATACTATGGTGAAGATGTACTTCTGTTTACCATATGAATAATTATCTTTGGCCTCCTTTATAGAGAACAGATACATACCATAAGCAAAAGAAAAAAGCTTTGAAAATCCCAAACACATTTCTAACTTTGTGGTTTTCATTGTTTTTAAACACATGCATCATGATGCAGTCATGATTTTGTGAACAGCTGCTTGTTGACTTGAATGACTACTTCCCATGCAATGCACTTTATTTTACATGTCAAATGTTTATCAAGATAATGGGTGGGAAATGTATTTCAATCACATCCATGGGATTTGGGTGCTCTTGCACTTTTATCTAATGTTTATATATTGTCTGTAATGTTTATACTGTCTATCAATATCCATTCCCACTAAGTGCATCTCTTTGTGTCCCTGCTTGTGTGGGTGGTCCTGCTGGGCCACACCTTTGCCCTGTAGAGCTCCAGCTCATTATCCGTGATCCTCCAGGGCTCTTGGGCCTTCAGCCTCTCCGCAGCCTCCTGCTCCATGTCATCCTCCCGCAGACGGTACGGCTCCATCATCTGCTCAAAGGCCACCTTACTGCAGGGACACAGGCAAAACCCCTCACTACACAGGAGCTGCTACTGACACTTATGAGGACACAGTCAATCAGTCAGACAGACAGACAGAGAGACAGACAGATGGACAGATGGACAGATGGATAGACAAATTTACTTTGATTTCTTTGGCTTGGTGTTGATATCTCCAATGACAGTGATATCGGAGAAATCAATTCTGAATTTGCTGAGGAGAGCTGCCATCCTAGTGGAGAGGAGGAAGGGAAGTGGAAAGTTAGAGGAATAAGCCCGAACATGACAGTGCTTCAGCAGGAAACATGTATTCTTAAGCATAAAAAGACATTTCGAATGAACCTTTTGCAAAAAAAGTAAACTCACGCTCTGCGGTCATGGTCAATCCTATTGATTTTACCACCAATGAAGACACGAATTTTGCAGTCATTCCATTTCTTCTTGTTGGTGAGTAAATATGGAATCAGTAGAGTGAGTCCTGGAAAAGGAATACATTTGTATTTAAACACTGCCCATGCTCTCACCTGAGTAACTCTACCCAGAATTCTTGCAATATGTGACTTTAAAATCAAAATGATTTTACAGAAAAAGTATGTAAGTATTAGCATACCTCCATCATCAAATAGCCACCACACGTCAATGGTACCCTTGCCCTGTTTCTTCCGGAACTGTTGACTGGCCTCCAGAAGTGTCTGATCAGCCACACTCAGTGGCACACTGGGGTGCTTAGTATCTAAACATCAACACCACAGGCATTCACGTCATGTGGAACCTTTGCATATTCACAACATCACATTTCATATTGAGCCATGCTAGTTTTGTTTCAGATCATTCTCATAGGCATATGGCACCTGCCTCTATGTATGAGGGGGCTGCTCTGTGTGCTGGTGCCTTTCGATGAGGGTTTGGAGACGTCACTGTCCGAGTCTCTGCTCTGGCTGATGGACACCACAAACTCTTTCATCCCAGGGGCCTTCTCTTGGCATGACATCAGCTCATCTGGGAACAGCAGGACAGGGCAACATGAATGTCAAGTACACATATAATTGTATATTGTACATAGTTCCTATAGGGTTTGCCTATACCCCATGCCGCTTACCTTGTCCATGGATGTGTGAGATATCCAGGCCCTCTTTCAGCCTGAAGAGCACCACTCCATACTGCAGGTCAAAAGCATCACTAAAACAAATACACACAGTCACACACCACAATATGCTACATGGAAATTATAGTGGAATAATTGAAGCTCTTTTCTACGGCATTCATTTTTAAAAAAATATTTAGACAAGTAGGTTTGATTGTGGTGGGAGATTGTGATCTTACTGAATTGTATTGATGTAAATCTCCACGTCTTTCATTTCTCCTTCCCTCCAGTTATTCTTATACCCTAACACCAATGTGTTGGTCTTCAGACGACCCAACCCTGTGGCCTGAAAATACACATACACACACACACACACACAAACATGCACGCACATTACGTCTCAAAAGTTATCTATAGTAACTTCATCGTGTACTATAAGAACTTCACAGATTTGCCAAATTGCCAGTGCTTTGGTCAGCTCTGGAAACCTAAAGTTACCTGCAGAAGGTAATGTGCTCCATCCCGCAGGTCTTTAGCAAAGACAGGTGAGTAAAAGGCTTTGGTATGGTTCTTCAAAAGCCAGCGCTGATACCGAAGCTGGTCACCTAGTATCTCCTTGTAGACTGGCCTCCGTGTTCCCTACATATATGGAGTCAAGAGTCATATATCAGTCATTTGATGTCAACTTAGAGGTGGATTCATAAGGTGTAGAGATCTGTGTAAAATAGTATGCCCTCATGAAAGGGTTATCTATCATACAATTTTGTAAGAGGTAAATCGTATTGGTCATATTTGATGATGGCCTTACCGTACGGACATGTCCACAGACCATGAGCCCCACATTTTTGGTGAAAGAATGTACCAGGTTGAGTAGTGCTGGACGGGAGTTGGGATAGCCCGTCATCACAAGGCACTGTGGTCTGGACATAGCAGTGATATCAACATTAAACATTATTCATCGCTTTTCTAACCAAACACTCTCATTAGGCTTTTAAAGTGCCATAATGTTTTATGATCTCTTATTGTCTGCAAATGATTGAAATAATCCATGGTCAATATGACAACATAAGCTCTGCTCCACTGATGGCCTGAGTAGCCTACCGGAAGTTTTTGATGTGGTCCTCCACTCCAGTGAGGTGCAAACAGTGGGACAGAGCCTGGTTATACATCAGTGCTTGTGTGGATGAGCCCCAGTTCACATCTGTAATATTACAAAATAGACACCATCCATCATCCATGTCAATCAATTGCATTTGAATTGAATTTGGGGGGGGGGGGGGGGCTAAGAGATTTTTTAAGCCTTAGGGGAAGGCCCAGGAGAATTTTTTTGGTCTGGGGGGAGGGCCGAGGAAAATTATTTTTCCCTGATCAATGATCCGTTTTCGATATTTTAAAAGGTTTGTAGGCCAAAACATGATTCACGTCTCTTTGACAGAGTGGGCGAGTCCAAAAACTCGCAACCCTACCTGAATCTCCCACAACCCCCCTCGTAAGCTTGCAGGTTTTTAAACATGGCGTCTAGTGAAGCAGCGAGGCGCAAACGTGGTGACTTTCTGCAAAGACGAAGCAATGTCCGGGCAGCTTGTATGTTCACCCGAGATTACGAATATCATTACAGTCCCTTAATGCTGCAGATACACTGCAGATACACTGGAAAAGCTCAGCTCAGAGGTTACACTTGTTTCACTTTACTGGCGAATCGTAGCCCTTAATGAAGTCACATGAGCTACAATAAAGTTTGGGAACGTAGTAAACAAATTGGCAGCATCATCGCTCTAAGAAAGTGCATCAAGCTTAAAATTGTCACATTTATTGAAATAACGAGAAGTTCTATGTCCTCTTCAGCAGAGTTAAAATCAGCTGGTGCTGCAGATATATTATAAATAAATACATAATGTGCCACTGTAAATTAAACACACATATTTCTGTTTTCCAGCAACATATTAGCAAGCACAGGCCAATATTTTACAGCATAGTACAACATATTCAATGAAATAGCCTACCAACATGCTGCATTAAATGGATCCATAATCCAGTCTTACTGAGCACTGCTGGTTGGGAAATATTTTTGAAATAAACTGCAGGGATGTGACGTAAGCCTACTGTTTAATACATAGGATCACAAGAGTGGCTCCCGAATCAGACGTTTCAGCGATTTCACTCAGATTCTCAAAGGCATTAATATACTGTCGCGATCGAGGCGCCTGTCCATACCTCGAGTTTTTTGGTGAATGCAGTAATCTTATCTGCTAGGTGAGGTAGGTGCTTGTCTTTGCCTTGTAACTGGAGATTTAACTCATTGAGCTTTCCAAATATATCGCTAAGATAGGCCAGCTTCATCAAGAAATTTTCATTAGTGAACGTGCTTGCAGAATCGTATGCGCTCTTCCTCCAAGAAGAGGCGACACAGAGCTCAAACACGCGCGACAGTAACCTGACTCTCGCCAGATGAATTTCGTTCCGCTTAGCTCCGCCTAGCTTCACTCACATCCATCTGGGACCTCTTCCATTGAGGCCTAGTCCACAGGTACCAAACCGATCTTTTTTTCCTCTGTCTTCCCTGGAACCGTATCAAGAATATTTGCGTCCAAACGGATCCATCTCAACACGACTCAACACGTTACTTCATTCCGCAGGCCTATAGGTGGCACTGTTTCTTTACAGAAATTGACTAAAACTTGCGCTTTACAAACAGACAGAATAGGCTATGACGAAATGGCTAGTGCAAGGAAACCAGAATTGTTTGTGTGGACTGATGGTGAACTGTCAACTGTACTCAACTGTAAAACTAATAAACTTTATTTTACGGTTTGTGAAGGGTGCAGTCCCGTCCTTTATTTGGCTAACGCAGGTAGGCCTACCAATCACCTTTACTTTCTTTGGTTGTAGGATAGTCCGTGATTCACATTAGTTTTGGCTATCACCGCAATTAGGCTACTAAACGCAAGGCTTACCTAAGTTCTAGGCTATTCTGTCGCCACATTTATAATATTGCTATAAAACCTTCGTTAGTAACAATCAATACTTTTGCCTGCATCAAATTGCGCATTTGCATTCAGTGTGCTACCATCGGCTTAACGTGAGTTCTAAGCGTCTTTGTATGCTTATATCTGATTTCACTCGACTGTGAATGCATGTATATATGTTGTAAGACATGTAAAATAAATGAATGACACTGGCACTACGCACAAATTAATGTAGGCTAGCCTAAACTTACACCGCACTTTCCTAATAACTTAAGTTCTCTCGCGTCACTGACAGTAGCTAGAATGCATAAAAAAACACCGGAAAAAACAGTGTTCAGTCCACCATAATCATAAGCTATCGGCACTGCGCAGCACCAGTTGTGATATTTATCTTACGGAGTGTAATCGTAGGTAATGTCATGTATGAAAACTAGTATTGTTAGGCAATACTATAAGTGCAAGTCCAGGGCAGCTGAGGTGTGGCGATGACATCATCGATACGCAAGCAGGATGTGCGGTTTCGCTGTCTAAATGAATTCAAACGGGCTATGGTTTCAGATTTTTCCACTCTGGGACCAGATTTCAAAAAAGTGCAGTTTCGGGCAGTGCGTTTACAGGATTCGTTTGGACGCTCGGCCAAGACGAAGCAAAACCTCTGCGTTTAACCTAAAAAGCGTCTCCATGTGGACAGGCCCTGAGAGTGATTTCGGCACCAGATTTTATGGTAGAGCCAATCAGGACGCAGGGCGGGAGTTTCATAGATGTGACATAGTGTAAGCGACTGTGAGACTGTTATCAGTGTCATGGGTTGGCTTCGATGTGAGTGGTTGAAGTAGTACGTCAATAGATGACGGACAAGTGGCTTATCCAATCATATGCAAGCATTTTTTGATTAGGCCCAGCCTTCTGAAGCAACACTTCAATGGATTGATCCCAGATGGATGAGTGGAGCTAGGCGGAACAAAATTCATCTGGCGAGAGTCAGGTTAGCGCGACAGCACTTTACCTCGGGAAAGCCACCTTGCCTCGCTGTGAAACAGTAGGCTACAGCTGTGTGGTCAGCTCCCATCTCCTCGCAAAGTGCGGGGAACAGATGCGCTTTTAAGGGCCGGGTCTGGATGAAATTCACCACTCTCACAACCTTGTTCAAAATCTCATTCAGGTCGGGACTAAGCTACCTTGACACGAGCGCTTCCCTATGAATAACACAGTGTGTCCATTGCGCACCGGGTGCTACCTAGGCCTAGGCTACAGATAAAAAAAAAAAACAACAACTCCTGTTTTCACATCAGTTCGCGCCCCACCTGGCATGTCTCCGCGACCCAGTAGTGGGTCGCAACCCACAGTTTGGCCTAGGCAGAACTTTTGCAAGATGAAGATCACACAAGTCACCAGGCATACCGGTATGTGAGTTCAATTCAATCTTTATTATTTTTATGTAGCAAAAACTGGTAGAAAAAGGCCCACTCTGATATTATTTTTAACCACACATAAAACGGCATGTTTTCCCCTTGTTGTTCTGTATGATTCCGAAGCATCTATATAGCCTACGAGAGGCGTAGTATTGTAGAGATCAGCGCTGCGTGTGTACCCGTGTGTGTGTATGTGTGCTTATGACATTTGCTGGCCATTTTAACCTTGTAAACGTCATTTTTCGACCAGTTTTATTTGATTCACGTAGGGGGGAGGTCCTAGGAGAATTTTTTTGAGCCGGGGGGAGGCCCCTGGAAAAAAAAATTTGACTAGGGGGGAGGGCCAGGCAGAACATTTTTAACCCGATTGTCTGGCGACCGGCCCTCTCGCCCCGCTAAATATCGTACAGTACCTTCTATTATACCAGTGAATAAGTCTAGAAATAAGTGCTATACAGTGAGCTTCACTAAAACACATAAAGCAAGTTGATTGAGCTACAGGTCTGATTACCTGGTTTCTTGTAGCTGACATAAATGTAGAGAGCCATGACGATGACATTGGTTACAAGGGCGGCCCACCAGTTGATGACAAACATGACCACACAGCACAGGATTGCTCCAGCCAGGGACACCCACTTATTGAAGTATTTAAAACTGGGACGCCAACCTGGATTTAGAGGAGACAATATCAATTAGTTGGCAACACCATTGACAAGTTTACAGTTCTTTAAAGCATATGTTCTGATGTTTCTTCAACATATTTACCTCTAATCAATGATACTGATCTAAATAAGTATCTATCAATAAATTATTTTGTACATAATATAATATAATATTATATAATATAATATAATGTAATATAATCATGATATATGTCATTCATTTGTAGTCTTACCACCTTTAAAACTGTTTACTGTTCATTTCTTTTATTTGTAAGTCGTTTTGGACAAAAGCGTCTGCTAAATTCCTTAACCATAACCTTAACCATTTAGGCTAGAAATCTAACGCTTCAGTAGAATAGATAGTAGAATTCCGACTTCCTCAACTAAATTCCCCTTGGGCCTCTTACAATTAAATACCGTCCAGCAATACCGATCATTACTGGAAACAACATAAAAGCCTCTCAGCCATGTCAGTGATAATTATTTTGCCTATTTAACAGTGAGATGAAGCATTTGTCATGTTTATTTTGAATAGCACAAGGCCCATCAAGGCATGCGAAGACAACTTCTTATATTGTTCTCATTGGCTTTTTTATCATCCATGCAAACTACAAAGGAGCAATGCTGAGGAGCAATGCTGGCCAGCCATGCAGTGAGTCATCCACACCAGAGATCAAAGGAACAGGAAGAGGTAAGAGTAGGACTATGTGGCTTCCAGCCCAAACATCCTGTAGATCCATAGCATTCCCAACCAGTGACTGCCATACCTGGGGAGTTGGCCAAGGAGGCGTGGAAGACGGAGAAGTTGATGAGGGCATAAGAGGCCAGGAAGAAGTTGGAAATGATGGGAGCGATGATGTTCAGCTCAGCTATTGGAATAAGAGAATAAGTGAAGTCATAATAATGTCCTGCTGATCTTCTATATGGTCTGCCTAATAGCAATATCAAACTCAAACGCACCAATCAGAATGAAGGCCAGCCCGATAAAGAAAGTCAGCAGGTATCCTCTCAGAGGCTCATTGTTTTTCCCATAACCCTTTGCGAACACCCCGAGGCCTGGGTAAATATTATCCTTACATAATGCCTGCAAAAGACAGAGAAACAGACAGCAATGGCCAGACCAATTATTTCCAACATGCCAACATCAGAATACAACCCCATAGACTACAACAGAACTAAAATGAATATATATATTGGAAACTGCTCAGGAATGGGACAGACTCTCAACCACACCCTCCTGTTTGGCCCTCTTTGGAGAGAGGAGGCATGTCTTGTTGAATGACTTCCTAGGACTTTATTTCATGCATTAGGAATAACCCTGTGCAAAGTTTCAAACCTCAGACAGGCAAAGTGTAAATCTCTGAGCAGATGTTTCAGTAATATTTAGACCAATCAGAGAGAAGAGCATAGACAATAATCACAAAAGTCGTTACTTTGCAGAACTCACCTGGAAGACTTTGGGAGCACTGACGAGAGAGGCCAGAGCTGAGGACAGAGTGGCCGAGAAGATTCCAGCAGTGATCAGAGGGCCGAAGGCAGACACCGTGCTCATCACCTAGCAACAAAGTGGCATTCCTTCACATAAGACATCTGTTATGTTTCAGTGCATTTTTAACATCATGAAAAAAATACAAATACAGTATATCATAACTTCATATATACAGTATATTGTATACTGTATCCCACTGGAATTAGAATAAGTGGGTTCTTTCAATTACACAAAAATGGATGTTATTTATAAAAATGTAGGCTATCTGTAAAAGACCACATAAAAATCAGTTTATAGAGGAAAGTTGATAAAGTTCACTCAGGAGTATCATTAACTGACTCCATGTCCTTATCAACTCAACACTTTGTGCAATTTCACTTGAATGTGTCTCATGTCCTGACTGTAACCTTAATCTCTCCTCTAACCCCATTAATAAGGATCTGTTGTGACACCACATGGGTCAAACATCTGTCACAACTGTGTGAAATGCAAGCCATCCGGAGGTGTGGTGTTCCAAGGCGTGACTGGAGAAGAATGGCACTATTTACAACGGGCACTCTGAGGGTGACCATATGACAGCAACAACAACAGCACACACACACACACACACACACACACACACACACACACACACACACACTGTGCAACAACACATCTGTCCAACAGCAAAAACAGAAGGCCATTCTCTGCACAAGAATACCATTCCAGGACACCCCTTATGACTCAGGTATCAATCAGAGGGAAATAATCCAACAGAACATACACAAACTCACATAAACACAAACACAGACACACACGCGCACACACCCACACAGACACACACACACACACACGCACACGCACACGCACACACACACATTTTAATTCAGTATTTTGTAGTGTGATGACACACTGTGGTGTCTATTTGGAAGTCGATTTGGTACATCTGGCTGATTTCTGTGCCTTTGTTGTTGACCTTATTGTTTCAAAGACTTTGAGGTGAGGTTGTGAGGAGAGTCAGTGACACATATAGCAATGTCTACATGATACAACAGTCCTTTACATACCTGAAAGTCATTTTGAAGGCCAAACTTACAGCCTCCTTCCTTACAGATGGAGAAGTCATAGCCAAGTGTGCAGGCAGCGTCGGTGCAGTTAACGTTAGGCATTGGGATGGTGTCATTATGGTCCCCTGTGGCATCTCTGACTATACAGGATCCTGTTGAGGTGATCCAGTCAGAAGACATCAGCATCCAGGACAGACAGGATGACATGAGAAGCTGACTGACACATGAGATTTCAGCTGAAATATCTAACTGATTCTATTACTACTCATTCTTAAATATAGTTTTATGTGACTTTCATAAAGTGTGTGTGTATGTGTGTGTGTGTGTGTGTGTACAGTAAGTGTATGTATCTACCTGCTGAAACGGCTACAGCAAGATAAACCACTCCAGTTATCAGGATGGCCAAAAGGGTTCCCTTTGGAATGGATACCTGTGGATCCTATGAGAACATATAACAGTCTCAGACACCAGTAACTCATCACCAGACACAGTTGTGAATAGCAAAGTCTCAGACACCAGGAACTCATCACCAACACAGTTGTGAATAGCACATTCAGAAAAAGGCCACTGTGATCGCCGCATAGTAAAGGACTCACTGAAAGGTCTCCAGATATGTTTGCTCCTGCAAGGATGCCAGTGGCAGCAGGAAAGAAAATGGCGAACACAGAGAAGAAGGTCTCTTCATCTCTGAAGTCTGGGCCCATGTTTTCCATCATAATGGCGGCTTTTGAGGAAGAAGAACACCTTTTAGAACACCTTTTATAGCATGAGGTTGCTCCATGAAGTTATATGGCACATTGAAACTCTTTTGTAAGTATTTTGTAAGAATTTAGATTCCTAGACCAAATTCCTTGACTAAGATGTGGAGCAATGTCACTCAGTGGCCTCATCATGCTTTACAGGTAAACTAGAATATGACCATTTCATACCATTATAACCAAAGATTCCCATGGGCTCCTTTGATTCATAAGGAATAAATGTTCCGATGAAGTAGTTGGCAATGGCCAACACCAGAATCACCATGAGGACAATTTGAGCCTGAGGAAGCAAGAGTCCATTTTTGAGTGTTACATTTGGTCTGTGTAAAAGAGAATGTCATGTTGTACGGCACACATAGATCATCAAACTCTGACCTTGGCCTCCCACTCCATTCCAGCCACCGAAATGCCGAGGAGAAGAATGACGGTGAGGGTGCCGACAATGCGGATGTCATTCAGTTCATCAGTCATCAGGGCATCCACACTCTGCCATACAAGACCACAGACTCATTAGTTGAACAAAAAACTAGTGAGCTAGCAGTCTATTTCATCCATTTGGTCTTTTCAACCATATTGTTCCAGGGAGTCTATGCTGCTCGTGAAATACTGAAATGACAGTGGGCTGGTTGCTGCTGCTTATACTTGTGTTTGTGTTATTCCTTTGCAGAGGAGAAGAGTTACTTACATCCAGAAGCTCTACAACCGTTTCAGCAAAGCCTACAACATACATTGCCACTGCAACGGCATTAGCAAAGGCGAAGATAAGCCCAATAGATCCACCAAACTCAGGGCCCAAGCTTCGGGATATCAAGTAGTATGCTCCACCTTAAAAAAGGTCATTGGTGTTCAAAATGAAAAAGAGTTAAGTGAAACACAGAAATAATTTATTGTAGGTTTTTTTTCAATATATATTTCTTAGGCTGAAAGTGCTGCTTTGAGGCTGTAAGACATTAAGAAGAATGGTTACCTCCTTTCACAAAGCCATTGGTTGCTATGGCAGAGGTAGAAAGGCCAGTGATGGTGGTTACCACTACAGCCATCAGAATAATTGCACACGAGAGAGCTGAGAGATAAAGTAAAATCTATATCATAAAAATATCAAGACATAGAAGACAAAGTAGACATAGAGGACATTTCTCAACCATTAAAAAAAGTCACTCTTTCACTCACTCACTCACATCAATCAATTTAAAATCAATTAATCAATCAACCAACCAATCAATCAATTAATTAATAAATAATTTAATAAACAAACCAATCAATCAATAACTCAAAATATGAGACATATATAATTGATTATGATCAAATGAATGGCTTGACATACCAATTCCTGCCTGGCCCACTATCCATGACATGCGAATGAAGAGCATGACTCCCCAAATGTTCAGCATGCATCGGATCTGTGAAGATGACAGAGAAATACCCGCATGTTTTATCTATCCACAACTTTAATCTGAAGAGATTTATGCCTAACTGGGTAAATAGGCTACTATGTATGACGTATGTTAACTGTTTCAAGTCATTACTATCTTATAATATAATAATAATAATAACTTGTGATGTGATGCTGTGATGAACTGACATCCCTGAACAAATGTGTACATTAAACAAAAGAAAAAAATAGTGTGTCTGCATCAGCACTGACCAGGACTCCTTTAATCCAGCCAAACTTGACAGCTGTTCCCTTGGACTCCGGCTTCTCCTTTGCTGGCACCCCCTCCATGGCAGTGAACTCCTCTCCACTGGCAAAAATATCCTCAAAGGGTTCCTGAGGAGGGTTCCAGGATGCAAACAAGTTCATACAAATATCTCTCTTTTCTTTTCTGCTTAATATTAGACATGCTCATGTCTCACCTCCAAGTTACAGTAATATGCATGGTGTTCTATTGGGAGCTAGGATAGGTTTTATACAACCTCATTTGGACCTAGGAACCTAAAAATGGGTGTGAAGAGATTTTCCTGCTCCATCTTCTTAAAAATGCTGTATGAGATAATGAGCTTGATGGATTTACACAGCTGAGTTTTTTTACTTAAACTTTGACTGTAACACAGAAATTCATTCATGAGCTCCTTCCAAGTGATCGCCTTGCTGAATTAAACATTCCGACACGACACGCTGTGGTGCACGTATTCAGGTCACGTGCCCATGGGGACCCAGGTTCCAGTCCAGCCCATATCATGTCCCGATCCTACCCCTCTCTACCACTGTCACTCTCAACTGTAATGTCAGATTAAAGGCACAAAAGCATCCAAAAATACGTGGGAAAAAAAACAAAACATTGAGGCACACATAATTTACCTCCACCTACACAGCACAGAAGTACCTACTACTACTATTTTCACCTATTTCTTCTGAGTTCTCAAAAAGTGCAAGTGCACTCAATTGCCTTTCTTATCTAAACATAAAATGCATCAACATTTATATTGTATTTTAAGGGCATAAAACTGTGGATAGATGTTTAGACTGCATTAGGAAATGAATAGCCATTTGATTTACTGTCTATATTTGTCAAGTGCAGAAGGTAAAATAGAGTTGACAAGTCTTGAAGAAAAGTTTTGTTATTCCAGGGAAAGGTTCACTTTTCACCAGATACTGGGAGCACAAAACTAATGTAATGCTTTAAACAACTACCTTATCATTTACTTATATTGCACCCAACAGGAATACCTCTAAATTTATGTACATATCGATAATTTAAAGATGATGTTGATGATTCCTATCCATGCACTTTGCAAGTTGTTTATTGTTATTATTGTTTTCCTAAGAGGCGTTTAAGATCCTGCTGTTTGTTTGGACATACTCAAGGGTTATAATTGCGCCCTTATTGCGCGCACAAGGTCCCGTGGCAGGGCTGAGGTCTGTCCGTGACAGGGCACACTGGAGCTCTCTGCGCCGGGCGCAGGGAACACAGCGCCATTGTTGTAGCGGCGGCCGTGCACCAGTGCCTAGCGTGTGGGCAGTCAGAGAGCCTGTATTGTCCCCGGGACAGGCGTGTGGGTGAGGCCCCTGACATCACACAGTCCATTCAAAGCCGTGAAAAGAATGGTGATTCGGTCTCAGGTGGGAGGGAATGCCTCTCACATGACAGTTACTGTTAGATCTGTGGCGCAAAATACAAGGCCCTAATGATGCAAGGGAATGTCTTATAGATATTATCGTTTGCATCTTAGTTTAAAAAAAACAGATATAATTACATGTCAACACTCCATCTACAAAAAGTTTGATGTCAACAATAAGCAGATGCAGTTATTCGATACCAGGTCGTTATGCGTACCAATGCGTAAAAGTCTATTAGATTCAGTTTACCTTATCAAGCTCATCGTGTAGCTCTGAGAGCGACGGTCGGATTAACTTTTCTCCAAGAGTTGCTTCTGTCTGCCGGTAGAAGTCGATGTTGGGGACAGCGTCAATGGTGTTGTGGCCAAATGTCCGCATGTAGTAAGTGCTGGAATGGGTGTCGGAAAAGTGCGTTTGGCCCGAGGAATACAGACTGCCCTCGCTCTTGACGGTGTCCCCATTTTGGGCAAAGTCAGTGGCTTCGGGGGGATTCGTGGATCCACTTGGATCAAGAAAACCAACCACCCGAAACCTGCCCTTTGCTTCCTCGGCTCCCGCCGGCTTAGTTCCACTGGAAGCGGCTACTCCGGCAGCTTTGGAGGCGGCTGCTGCCTCAGCCACTACGTCCACCTGGAACCGACTCTGACCTTGTCCGGTATCCATTGACTTCAGTACAGGTTTGTGCCCTGTGGACGGTGATGAAGGTGGTTCAGACATATCACCAACTTTGAATTAGGCCTCAAATATGTAATGATTCTCCAGTTATTGTCTCAAGGTGGCAACATATTAGCCTAATGTCCCGACAGAAACTGCTAGTCTTGTGCGCATCGTATTCTTGATGTATAGCCTACTAAAGCGCAGGCTGCCTTGTCAGCGATTAAACAACACAGACATGACTTTAAATCAGTCTGTGTCATTGAGATGCGGCTGCAGGGAGGGTCTGTGAGAGCATGTGAGAGTGGACCTTGCGTCATTACAAAGATGCTCCGCCAACCCCCATCTCACTGAGATTGTGGCTTGTAAATGTGTACTGGCTTTCTAAGAAGCATTTGAAATTACACGACATGGATTACACTGTATGGAAATTAAATGGATTGTGCGCAACCGGTTCTCATCTAGACCTCGCCAAAGTTTACCCAAAGAAATGCGCAAAACCGAAATCTGAAACTTCCCTGTGATTTAACCCGTACTTTTGAGCATGGTCATCAAGTCATAACAAAGCGCGAGACAGAGAGAAGTGATATTGACGATATAAATGTTTTAAGGTTCGATGCTCATCTGTGTGCAATCATGTATACGGTCGAGTGGCTAGGTTTTGGCAACAGGTGACAGCAGCTTTTTCAGCATCAACATGTTTTATTTAATGACGGAGGGCATCACAACGCAAACTTTTAAAAGCCCTCAAAGAAAACACTCGATCATTTGTGTTTTGCGTCCTCTAAAGAGATAAACAATTGTTTTGTGTCAAGGGGAATGTCATGCAGCTGAATTACCATAAAACACAACGCTCTCTTTATTCTCGACGCTAACGCAGGGTACATGAAAGGGATTGTGAAAAATGTTTCTACGATACAAGCTGTAATCAGAATTCTTCATTACACTTTACAGCCTAAAGCAACCCTTAGGCTGGAATATACAGTAATTGTGTGTGCAGAAGCGCATCTATTCTACAGAAATGTTGTTATCAACTCATAACATACAAAAGTAAAGTTATGCTTAGTAATAAAAGCTATTGTGTTTTCTATTATTACATCAAAGATTCCACTCAGCATTATCAAACAGCATGAGGTCAACTGGTCTCAACAAAATAATGGTTAAACCAAGCCAAGGCCATAGGCTCCATTTTCCATGAGCTCTTTACCCCCTTGGGTTTTCAGATACCTCCGTTGTCATTGAGGTATCTGTGCAATCACTAACCAAGGACCACGATGAAATCTGCACTTCCTAAAGGAGACAGTTACACGGTTATCAGCGTTGCATTTCTGACATTTCACTTGAAATAGCACTTCCTGATGTAAAACAACAGGTCGGTCAAGTACTTTAGTCCTAGTGCTATTCAACAAAATAATGTAGACTATAAAATATCCCTATGCTCCAGCATTTCAGAAATTACTTCTAATCAACAATGAAGCATTTATCAAGTTTTATCCTAAATTTTAGCAACGGTTTCAAGATGCTGCTAGGCCTATAATATGAGATGTTGATTTCTAACATTTTCTGTGATACCTTGGTTAGCCTATATTGGACTGCGTTTGAACGAAAGTTCATCAACCGTAGGCTATAAAATTCGTGTTTAAGGCAGAATCGTGTAGACCCATTATTATCATCATTCGTTTTCATTCTCATAATTCTATCTTTCTAATTGTCCATCGCCTACTTGGGAATTCTTAAACATTTAGTCATAAGCCAACACACATGCCCTTTACCCATTTTACCTTAGGTGTGCACTTTTTCTACTAGCAGCAAGGTAAGCTTCCTCGGAAAAGGTTAATAAGCTGAAATAGTATGACAGACAGATAACAGCTAAGCAAGTGTCAGTGGATTGAGTTACCTAATGTGTATCCAGTGTTAAACAATCTCAACATTCTAGGAAGGCTAACAATTGGTTGCGTCACGACGACCATCCAAGGCCGCAACAAAAGAGACAACAGGATTGTAAACAAAATGTTTTTTTTAAATTTTATTTATCAACTTATGGTGATATGAAAAGTAAATGAATGCACCTTGTAGAATGTTTGTTAGAATGTAATACAAACATGAGTGAGATGTGTGAGGGTTGTGTCAAAATCCTAAACTGAAAATGATTGATGACCATAGTGTTCAACCCACTCCAGCTGGGGATTACCTAAAACAAAATACTCATTACATACTCCTTTCTGCACATGCATTACAGTTTTTTACAACTGTTTACACACGTTTTCAAAACTCTGTGTCTATTTTTCAAAACTCCACACAAAAAAACAACAATTGCTCACACAAAATGCAAAATGCCTCAAATCTCCAGCAAAATGACACACAACATTCAAAATGTCATAAACACATCTTTAAATCAAACATTCGCTTCACATTACAAACACTTTTGTCATAATATGAAATTTTGGATACATCATGTACACACTGTTGCTCAAAACGCTCTTCTGTCTTTCATAGGCTTTATGTATTTCCATACAAGAATGAAAGTTACGGTATCTACAGAGAGAAGTTGAAATACACAGTAAAAATGCAAGCAATATTGAAACCAAAAAATAGTGATTTTCCCCAAATAATTTGCTGTTGTGAATACAGTATTTTACAGCCAACAAGAAGAAAGCAAAGCAAAATAGACCAGCAAAATAGACCACCAGATGAGGCAATGACCACCTGTACATGGAGTTCTGAAAAAGCTGCTTTTGCCTATGGAAATGACTGACTACTATCAAATTACTTTGCTTTTTCCAAAGAAAAGTGTGTGTGTGTGTGTGTGTGTGTGTGTGTGTGTGTGTGTGTGTGTGTTTGTCTGTATGTGTGTGTGTGTATAGTAAAAAAGACAAGTTTTACTGTACATAAAGTCGACTTTTTGTAGAACATTCCTTTCAAAGTATCTGCATTGGTTCTGAAATCCTCTAGGGCCAGATTGAAAGGGTCCATACCTACATATAGAGTATCTATTCATAGGCCTATACTAAGGCAATGACTGGATTGTGTTCCGTAAAGTAATGAGTGTTTACTCATGTGAAGAGAGAGAGTGAAGCACTGGTGATTTAGTGTGGCATTTTGATGGGTTGTGTTTGAAAAATGAAATCAAGTTACTTCCTGTTCGATTTTTGTGTGTTAAGTAGAAAATTGTGTGTGGTGTTTTGCAAAATGTGTTTTAGTCAATTGAAAACTGAGTCAAACACTGAGAATTAGTGTATGGTTTTGCAGATTTGGTGTGGGGTTATGATGTTTGGAAGACATGTTTAGAAAATTGTGTGACAAGCAAAGATTTAGTGTGTAAGCATTTGAAAAAAACTGTAACTAGGCCTATATTTTATAAGGAAAGTGATTGGCATACCAACTGCATTGTGCAAGCTGGCATCTTCCAAAGAGAGCAGACCCACAGTAAAGGATCTGGCGTTCCAGGAACAGGACTTGCACTCAGCATCAGTAAAGAAACAGTGCACAGACACACAGAAACACTAAAATCAAAAATATCCCACAGTTACCGAAACCTCAAAGAGCAAAACATCAGCCCAGATTTGCACAACTAAGCACATTATCAGTATCATACTTTTTGCAAAACAGTACACACATTGGTTTACAAAACTCATTCCTCTACTTTATACACATAAACTCAGAGAATGTCTCATCTTTACAATTTCAAGGCACTACCTTCCAAAATACACACCCATAAACACAATTATCGGGTGTGAATATGCTCAGTCCTAAACACGGGTCAACAGAGGAGCCCTTGTCAACAGAAATTGAAGGCAATGTAGCACAGAGAGGAAGAGACACTTTTGAACAGTTACAGTAAAACTGAAAACTATGGTTGTGCAGATTTGGGGTTATGGTATTATATAGGGTAATGGGGTTATAGTGACATGTTTACTGTAAAAAATTGTATGATATGCATAACATTTTGTGTGTAAGCAGTTGAAGAAAAACTGTAGCGTTCTTCACAATTTGGAGAGAAAAAGGTCCTCAATGTACAGGTCTGGTCTTATGTGTCGTGTTTGGTCTGTATATTCTTGTACTCTAAAATATCCTCTAATCCTACTTGAACAATATTACTAAAAAAGATTAATAAAAATCAAGCATACACTATATCCTAGGAAAACTTTCAAATGTGTTTTGTATTGAGTACATTAGTGTGTAACTGATTCAGACATAATCAGATCATATGATGGATGTGTTTGTGATATGACAACAAAATAGAGTTTTGATAAATAGTTGTATAGTTTTGACTGAAGTATTTCATTTTGCAAAAGAGATAAGGGATTCTGCTAATTGGGTGTAGTGTTGTGTTAATTGTGTGCAGTGTTTTGAAAAAAAAAACAAAAACAGCCCTTGTTTTCAAAATTGTGCTAAAGCAATTGTAAAAAAAAAAAACATTTTTAATATGGTGGGTTTTGTATGTGGATGCTGTTAGGAAAGCACCTCTGATACACCCACTGAGAGAAAACTACCTCAAAAGCCTGTTGCACATCTGTTACAGCCAAACAGATGCCTTTCAAACTGCCAATCATAGCAAAGCAGAGCAAAACCTCATTCCTCTACCTGCTACTGAACATGCCCCTGTTCAAATACCTGAAGCACCGAGTGCATTACACCCCCAAGTGGCTAAAATAAGTAAGACCAGTAAACCCACGATGCATTGTGTACCTTCTTACAGTAATGATAGTGAATGTAAATTATAGTGTGATTTACATAAGGAAAAAATATGGCTGTACACAATTTTGGAAGAAAAGAAGATTTGTAATTTCACATTAAAGCAGTGCACAAAAAGCCTTTTCACTGTCAGTGTCAGAAATTCAAACAGTGATTTTCTTGAATTCTCTCTTACCGTAATAACAAATTAGCTGATACCATCCCCCTGAAATCAGCAGTCCTGTCTGACCATCCCATCTTACCGGCAATAGCTTTTCCAACCTCTTGGAATGCTGCAGAGCTACTCTTTACTTGTGTTATGTCTCATAACTCAGGTTTGAAAGAATGACATGCACTAAGGGTGACTATAGGGATGACTGATTTTTTGGAAAGTAGGAACATGTTCTCATCAAACTAAATGATCACAAATGTTTATTCAAACTCCCTGTGGGATAATTTTTATATGTCTCTCATTGAATGTTTAGTATACCTTACATACATGTAGTGAAATCTAATTACCATCCTCTTACTCTGACCCTTGTATCATCTGAAACCCCTATGTTGGAATGTTTTGACTTAAGAAAGCTAAGATAACCCTGTGTCACTGAACTAATGGTGACCCTCAGGATGAGGGGTGGTAAACATTTCTTATCTCTGTTAAAAAAACAGATGGTTAGGTGATCACTGGTGGGTGACAACTTGTGATTTCCGTGGGTGTGTGTTAAGGGTATAAGAGTTGGCTTCACCCACAGATGTGTGGGCTTGTTACTTTGACATTTCATGTGGGTAACATGCTCCCGGCGTCGTAAATAAAGCTGCAGTCTCACACCAGTTGTCTTGGATTCATTTTGACCACATTAATGTTACCTATCTATGAGGCACAGTGAGGAGGACCAAAGGCACAGGCCCCTAACCATGTCGACTGGAGGGAGATCACTTTGTGATCTTGGGAGAAGGCCGTCATTGGCAACAAACACTGCTCTGCGGCACCCAGCCTGGCCAGAGGGAATCCTCCTGTGTCTCGGATACGGTAATGACTGGATTTGGTGGTCACAGACAACGTGGTGGTGAGTCTCTGATTTTACACTTTTAGGTGGTAAAATAGGGAAGGCCTGTCCTACCCAAGAGAGGGGTAGTTGAGTGCACATTTCCTATCAGGGATAGTGGTAGTGGCCTTGCTGCCTATGCGTAGGTAGCATTTGGTGCACATATTTCCTGCCAGTGATAGTGGTAGTGGCCTTACTGCATATGCGTAGGTAGTAAATTGAGTGCACTGTTTTTGGTTATGCACATTGGTAAAATAGGCCTGAGAACATTGGGTATCTGATAAGATTGTCATTACATTTTGTTTGGTTTGCTCTGATTTTAGGCGTAAGGTAATTGGAAATAAAAATATCAAGGAGACACTAATATGGGGAGCAGTAAGAGTAAAGCTATTAACTTTCCTAGAGGAGTAGAGAATCCAGGGTGTTTAAGGGACATGTAGAGAAAGTATGAATCTGAATGTAATGTATAGATGGGAAATTAGCAGGTATGGAATAGGTGAACTGAAGGGCAACTTCATTCATCTGGAGTGTTGAGCATAGAAAAGCAAAATGAATGTAGGGCTATAGTAAAGAAGGGAAAAGAAAGTAGGGCTATGGTAGAGAAGATAAAAGAAAGTAGGTTAAAGAACAGTAGGAAAGATAGACCTGTGCAGACCTGAGAGAGAGACAAAGGCTATACGGAGGACATCATGGACTATGTTATGAGCCAGCTTGTTACTTGGAGTACAGCAGTTCTAAAGGAACTGATTAATACACTGAAAACTATGAAAGGCTTGAAAGAAGAACACGGATGTGGCTGTGGGGCTAACCAGAGGAGAAGGACACTTAGCATGTCACTGTCACAAGGAAAATCAGAAACAGTACGGAGATCACCCTCCACAGCAGCACTCTCAAACTCCTGTCTGGTCTCAGCATGACAAAGCTGAATAGGACAGAGAGGTCTGAACAGGAGACCCTGTGGTGACACTTCTGATTTACAACTTGAACTGTTTTCCTCAACTCACTTTGAATGCAACAGCACAGCCTACTCAGCCAACTCTCTCTTTCTGTTAATGGGGATATTTTTTCTTTTTGAATGATACAGGAGCAGATATTAGTATGAAAGAAAATGATAGTGTAAGTTTATGACAATGAAACGTGCATGTAACAGTTCAAATCAGAGAGAGTTCCTTACCCATGGGTAGTTAAATATAAAGAACATGTAGTAAAATAGCATTCCTCCTCAGAAGTGTTTGCTCCGAAAATTTACCGGACTGGGACTTGTGTAAATTATATCTTATAATTTCACTCACACATAATGGGGTTGGTTTAAAGGGACCATTAACAAACAGCCTAGTATAGTATTAACATTTCCAGTCTCAGCCCAGGAAGATAAGGAAACTCCAAAGTGCTTGCATTTTGTGATGACATCTTTTCATGAGACCCCGGATCCACAATACTTACAAAAATGGTACCAAGTAGGACATACAGTTAAGACTGTTTGCAAAACTCAATATTCTTATCCCCAGGTTGATTATTTAATTCAGTTGAGGTGTGGTAAATGCCAAAAATTGGACGCATGTCCAACACACCTTGGGTTATGTATTATCATCACAAAAGACATAATTCTTCCAAAAATGGAGTTTTTGTAAAAGTCACCCCTGTGCAGAGACAGACCTTTGAACAGCTTTTTTGAACAGCAAGTTTGACTCTGAATGCAACATGTTTCTCTGTAATTGATATAAAAATGCATAAGTTACAATTAGAGCGGATGCATATTTTATTTTTGATTTGCGTTAATTTTCAAAGGACAACGTATACTTTGACACATTTGCCACAAAGATACAGAGTCAGCATCCGTTTTACAGTTTTTTCTGATTGCTTAAGCACATTTTTTGTAACTATGGCTTTTTTTGCAAAACTCTACACACAAATGGCAAAACCTCTCACCCAATCAGCAAAACATTGTAGTTCTCTTGCAAAAGCTAACACACCTTGCTTAACTCTTCACACCTTCGTAAAAATGGTGTTTTCGTATCTAACAGTAAACACAAGCCATCACAATAGTAAGCACACAATGTGCCAACAACACACTGGCTTTTGCTTTCTCTGTGCACAAGGTAGACTATGTCAGTTTGAGGTCATACTTTTGTCATAGTTCTGTAAACATACAGGGATCCCAACTTCAAGTATTAGTGTTTATGTACACACATCAAAACAAACACAAGTGTTTTTTTCCAAGTCAAAACACAAAATAGCATTTCACTGAGACAAAACAAATCAGTCTACATCGGGTCGTCTCTCAAAATTCTGTCTACATCACATGCAATGTCCTAGTCCAAGGCACCGGGAAAAATATATTCTGGAATGACGTATCCAGGCCTGACATGACAATATCCCCACATGTAGACTGTTTTTTGTCTGTTTTTTTCTCTTCTCACTCTTCCTGCTCACTCCATCGTACCCATTGTACATTACCTGTGGCTTATTTATAGTGCTTAGGCTGATTGCAAAGTGAACTAATTATCTAAAACAGTTTTCACATGAGAAAGTGTGCCAGAGAGTTGGCAAAATAGTGTAAATAATAGCCATTGTGCCTACAGTTGTGCAAAGTGTGTGTTACAAAATTGCAAACTGAGTGCAAAGCAGTGTTTGTGCTTTTAGTTTTGCGAACTCAGTGAGTGGTTTTGCCATTTGTGTGTAGAGTTTTGCAAAAAAAGCCATAGTTACAAAAAATGTGTTTAAGCATTCAGAAAAAACTGTAAAACAAACACAAGTGTGTTTTTCCAAGTCAAAACACAAAATAGCATTTCACTGAGACAAAACAAATCAGTCTACATCGGGTCGTCTCTCTCAAAATTTCGTCTACATCACATGCAATGTCCTAGTCCAAGGCACCGGGGAAAATATATTCTGGAATGCCGTATCCAGGCCTGACATGACAATATCCCCACATGTAGACTGATTTTTTTTTGCCTGTAAAGGGCTATTTCTTCCTCTTCTTACCCTTCCTCCTCCCCCTCCCCATCCTCCTCTTGCTCCTCCTTGTCCTCTTCCTCTAACTTCACCTCCTTGTCCTTCCATTCTCTCCCTCTCACTTCTTCACCTCCGCATCCTCTTCCTCCTCTTCTTCTTCCTACTTCTTCACCTACACGTCCTATTCTTCAGCCTCCTCTAATTCTTACTTTTCTCACTCTTCCTGCTCCCTCTATTGTACCCATTGTACATTACCTGTGGCTTATTTAGTGCTTAGGCTGATTGCAAAGTGAACTAATTATCTAAAACAGTTTTCACATGAGAAAGTGTGCCAGAGAGTTGGCAAAATAGTGTAAAAAATAGCCATTGTGCCTACAGTTGTGCAAAGTGTGTGTTACAAAATTGCAAACTGAGTGCAAAGCAGTGTTTGTGCTTTTAGTTTTGCGAACTCAGTGAGTGGTTTTGCCATTTGTGTGTAGAGTTTTGCAAAAAAAGCCATAGTTACAAAAAATGTGTTTAAGCATTCAGAAAAAACTGTAAACAGCTGTAATGCAGTCTAACGTTCTGACAAGCACACCAATTGCCTACCTTGTTCTTGCCCATCTGGAATAAATCCTCTAGCTTTGCTGCCTCCATACTTTCTGTTGTTTAAACTTGTGATCCATCATGAGTATTGAATTAGTGAATTAGCTCAACATTGTGTGCTGATAACCATATATAGATAGATAGCCGAGTAAAAGAAAACAAGTAGCCTACGTGCCTGCATGCGTATTGTGTCTCCTGCTCAAACAAAATGTGTGCGCGTTAATTTTGATAAGTGTTCACTAAGTTACGTAATAGAAAATTGTAAATAGCCTGATTGCAGCTAATGGGATACTGTGCATAGTTGGGAAGGTATGGTGGGCCAATTTGGTGTGAATACACATTACACACACACAGGGAAATTTTATCTCGTTGTTGAGCCTGATGGTACGCACAGTGCGTACGGACGTACACCTGCAGGCGCGCCTGGCTACTGCCGTGCTTGGATTCTAAATTAAACAGAGAGGGCACAGCCTCTCCAAGCATGTGCAAATACATGTAAAAAACCTGATTGACAATGTGACTTGGACTGACAATTATGATATAAGATCTTTACATATTTGAAATAGGCATTAGCCTCAGCTTCAGCTCTTGCCTACTATGATTTACTTGTTGACTATGCTTCATTGGTGTGTGAAAAAACAGGGTACATGTCCGGGGTGTTATGTCAACAGCATGGGGGTCAGCACAGACCAGTGGCTTAGTTATCTAAGCAATTAGATGCAGTAGTGAGAGAATGATGTGGCAGCAGCTGCAAGTGAAGTGTTAGCTGTGCTGACACATTTCTAACACCTTTGTCAAATCCTAATATTGTTTGTTGATGGCCTATCTATGCATTTGGAGTCCGGAGAGGTAGGGACTGGCTACTCTGTAGTGAATCAATTTGATGTGGTTTATTCTCACTCTCTCCTAGATATTATTTCTGTCCAAGCAGATGAATTGGTAACCCAATTCAGGGCATGTATTTAAGCAAATGGGAATCAATTTGTATTTATATATATATAGTCATTATAACTGGGGTATTGTGCATGATCAAATCTACAGGCAAACCCGTGCAACATAAAGATTGGATAGCAATATTGTTGAATGCCATTCAACTCCCTACATCTGTGGCTGTCATAAAATGTGCAGCCCACTCTGCAAATACAGATGTTATCAGCTGGGGCAATAGGAGGGCTGACGCGGCAGCTACAGTAAGAGAGCCACGCAGGGGGGAGTGCAGAGAATATCACCAAACTTTGGGAAACCACATTTCTGAATTTACAAATACCAGATGTAGTTACATCTGAAGAGGCTTTAAAGGAAGCATAAAAGCATCAGATAATAAGGAAAGATGGAAATGGAAGAATTGTAAGGACAGAACACATGGTCTGTGGGTACATTCAACCAACAGACAGACCGGTTTTTCCAAGATCTTTCATATTATTGCTAAACTATCAGTGGCTTAGACCATGCAAATACTATGACATAGACAGCAGAGAAAATCTATTTTACACAAGGATTCACTACAGTAGCAGCCATGTATTGTGCAAGGTGCATTATGTGTCTAAAATTTGATGTTGCGCCTACAATGAGAGTCGAGGAAGGACATCACCCACCACCTGAAGGCCCGTTTGAGCACATAATGATGGAGTTCATTGAACTGAACTTGTAGAGGATATGAATATTGTTTGGTGATAGTTGACATGTTCTCAAAAATTCAAGCATGCAAATGCCTTATCAGTAGCTAAGGCTTTAATGAGAGATGGTGTGCCTAGATGGGGCACAATAGAATTGACTAAAATCATAGTGTCAACAGGGATGGATTGGGTGACAGCTCTTCCTTTGGCTCTACTCTACCTCAGAGGCCGTTCATCAAAATGTACAAGTTTTAGCCCTTTTGAGATTTTGACCTTTGGCTCCTAACCTAATAGATATAGATAGGACAATGGTTACATGCGAGGACTGATTGCTGCTCTGTCTTCTGTTTCCCCACAGGTGGCCTCAGCCCTTCCACAAAACTTCCAGAGGACACACCCAGCCAAGCCAGGCTCCTGGAGACTCATCAAAGATTTGTAAAGGAGGAAAACACTGGAACCTCATCAAGTGTTCTTAGCGACACCTACAGCCATGAGGATTGCGGAAAGAGACTCTTGGGTCCATTTGTCATATTGCAGAGTGGTGAAGAATCCAGAACAATACATGGACTGAAGTGAATATTATAACCAACAGGTTGCACGAGTGGGTTGACAAACACTTTTGGCAATAGGCTGAGGAATACATACTTTGGCGTGGATTAATAAAATATCACTATAGCATCAAATCAAAATATTTTTTCTCAGTTTAGCTAGATAAATGTTACAATTTTGTTGTTTTGGTTTAATTTTATTTGGTCAGTAACCTGAGGAGGGTCTAAAACACCCAAGTCAGCTCTGCTTTTGAAGACTAAGATTAGGTTTATTTTGGGTTTTGAATAACTAGGAAAACAGAAGATGTTGGTGTTTGCTTTGCTTAATATTCACCTAAAGGGTTTTATCATCTTCCGTCAAGAAAGAAGTTGTGGTAACAATAAAGTCTGTGAGTTAGCCTTCCATGTCAAAACAACATTAACAGGATATAAAGATATATATTGGGTATGCCAATCTTTTCAGGTGTGATTGTTTCCCTATATGACTTCTCAGGACTTTGTATGTACAGCAGTTCAACTATGTACAAGTCCTCAGTGTCTTTCAGCAGTGGCATGGTCCCATGCCACGTGGAACTTTTGAAGATTCAGATAAATACTAGATATTAAGATAGAAGAACATGGTAATGACAGAAGTATAACAGAAGTCTGACCTTGTGTTGAATGTCCCCTGTAAATGATAATGACGCTTGCAATTTCTTTTGTTTTTTTGTCATTTATATATATATATATATATTACTGCATTAAGAATGTAGTTTTAAAGCTCCACAGGGGGGAATATGTGGGATAATTTTTATATGTCTCTCATTGAATGTTTAGTATACCTTACAGACATGTAGTGAAATCTAATTACCATCCTCTTACTCTGACCCTTGTATCATCTGAAACCCCTATGTTGGAATGTTTTGACTTAAGAAAGCTAAGATAACCCTGTGTCACTGAACTAATGGTGACCCTCAGGATGAGGGGTGGTAAACATTTCTTATCTCTGTTAAAAAAACAGATGGTTAGGTGATCACTGGTGGGTGACAACTTGTGATTTCCGTGGGTGTGTGTTAAGGGTATAAGAATTGGCTTCACCCACAGATGTGTGGGCTTGTTACTTTGACATTTCATGTGGGTAACATGCTCCCGGCGTCGTGAATAAAGCTGCAGTCTCACACCAGTTGTCTTGGATTCATTTTGACCACACTACCAATAATGTAAAAAAACTTCTCTAAACTCCAATAAGACAGCAAAATCTAATAACTTCCCAATAATGTAATACAATGTATTTATTACATTAATGGGAGGTTATGACCTATCATTGGGTCAACTCATTTTTGACCCAATGATGTAATAGTTTTCCAAAATATTGTAATAACTTGGTCAATGTTGCCACAAATTACTGGGGGCCAAGCCAAGCAGCCATCTCATAACATAAGTACATAATCATTGTGTTTGTACTTTCTCTTGTTGGGGCCAAGCAGAAAATCTGGTTAGCGCAAGGTGGCGCAAAGCGCAAAACGTGACGCAAAGCTTATTCTTATCTTACACTAAATAATAAAGTGTTGATTTTTTGCCATGCACTCTTTTATTAAACCTTGCTCCCAGGGGTGTGGCAATTAACGACATAAGGTGTAGTCTGGTGCATGATCCAAAAATCGCTATCTTACACCCTCTAAAAAAACACTACACCATTGACCAAGAAAGACCTGGTCTATAGCGAAAGGCACATAAAGCACAGCTGAAGATGCATTGTCACGAGATGTAAGCAGCAACTCCTCTGCAGGATAAATATATTTTCTTCAGTCATTCGAACTTTATTGGGATTAGTGTTGCTTTTTTCAAGCAATGTTTTCGATGGTAAAGGATGTTACGCCCAAAACACACCAATGACTGATTAAGAAACATAAGAACAACCCTTTTGCACCCATTGGTCACATAATCGCGCCATTACATTTGTGAATGTGGACTGGTCACGCCTTGTTTGTTGTGCTTTTTTGACTGAGGGCAATCATATTAATTATTGATATATATTGCAACACCAAGAGGAATAAAAATCAATTTTACAAAATAGGGGAATGCCGCCGAGCAGCGGACTTTGACCTACACACGCAGTAGCCTGCGTCACGATACTCTACTCATATATATAATGGGCACAGCATTAATGAGCGTCTCCCTGGCACACATAGAAAAGGCAGCGCTGTGCTATATAGAACTTTAAGAATTGAATCGCCGGTTCGAGTCCGGCCTGATGTTACGGCCGTTTCCGCGGTCTCACGTTGTTTTACGGGACGCCGCCCTCTGGTCATCGCGTTCCCGATCGCCCACGACATCTTATTAAGCCAAGAGCCTGACTGTTTGTAACTGTTTGCGTCCTGTTTCTTGTGATTCTTTACTGAGGGCAATCATATTAATCACTGATATCAATTGCAACACCCAGAGGAATAAAAATGAATTTTACAAAATAGGGGAATGCCGCGATCGGCGGACTTTGACCTACACACGCAGTAGCCGGCGTCAAGAGACTCTAATCATGTATATAATGAGCACTGCATTAATCAGCGTCTCCGTGGCACACATAGAAAAGGCAGCGCTGTGCTATATAGCACTTTAAGAATTGCGTCGCCGGTTTGAATCCGGCCTGATGCACCGGCCGCCCTTACGGCCGTTTCCGCGGTCTCACGTTGTTTTACGCGACGCCGCCCTCTGATGATCACCCGCGACATCTTATTAAGTCAAGAGCCTCACTGTTTGTAACTGTTTGCGTCCTGTTTCTTGTTCTTCTTTACTGAGGGCAATCATATTAATCACTGATATCAATTGCAACACCCAGAGCAATAAAAATCAATTTTACAAAATAGGGGAATGCCGCGATCAGCGGACTTTGACCTACACACGCCGGCGTCACGAGACTCTAACCATGTATATAATGAGCACTGCGTTAATCAGTGTCTCCGTAGCACACATAGAATAGGCATCGCTGTGCTATATAGCACTTTAAGAATTGCGTCGCCGGTTCGAATCCGGCCTGATGCACCGGCCGCCCTTACGGCCGTTTCCGCGGTCTCACGTTGTTTTACGCGACACCACCCTCTGGTCATCGTGTTGCCGATCGCCCGCGACATCTTATTAAGCCAAGAGCCTGACTGTTTGTAACTGTTTGCGTCCTGTTTCTTGTACTTCTTTACTGAGGGCAATCATATTAATCATTGATATCAATTGCAACACCCAGAGGAATAAAAATCAATTTTACAAAATAGGGGAATGCCGCGATCTGCGGACTTTGACCTACACACGCAGTAGCCGGCGTCACGAGACTCTAATCATGTATATAATGAGCACTGCATTAATCAGCGTCTCTGTGGCACACATAGAAAAGGCAGGGCTGTGCTATATAGCATTTTAAGAATTGCGTCGCCTGATGCACCGCCCGCCCTTACGGCCATTTCCGCGGTCTCACGTTGTTTTACGCGACGCCGCCCTCTGATGATCGCCCGCAACATCTTATTAAGTCAAGAGCCTCACTGTTTGTAACTGTTTGCTTCCTGTTTCTTGTTCTTCTTTACTGAGGGCAATCATATTAATCACTGATATCAATTGCAACACCCAGAGCAATAAAAATCAATTTTACAAAATAGGGGAATGCCGCGATCAGCGGACTTTGACCTACACACGCCGGCGTCACGAGACTCTAACCATGTATATAATGAGCACTGCATTAATCAGTGTCTCCGTAGCACACATAGAATAGGCATCGCTGTGCTATATAGCACTTTAAGAATTGCGTCGCCGGTTCGAATCCGGCCTGATGCACCGGCCGCCCTTACGGCCGTTTCCGCGGTCTCACGTTGTTTTACGCGACACCACCCTCTGGTCATCGTGTTGCCGATCGCCCGCGACATCTTATTAAGCCAAGAGCCTGACTGTTTGTAACTGTTTGCGTCCTGTTTCTTGTACTTCTTTACTGAGGGCAATCATATTAATCATTGATATCAATTGCAACACCCAGAGGAATAAAAATCAATTTGACAAAATAGGGGAATGCCGCGATCGGCGGACTTTGACCTACACACGCAGTAGCCGGCGTCACGAGACTCTAATCATGTATATAATGAGCACTGCATTAATCAGCGTCTCTGTGGCACACATAGAAAAGGCAGGGCTGTGCTATATAGCATTTTAAGAATTGCGTCGCCTGATGCACCGGCCGCCCTTACGGCCATTTCCGCGGTCTCACGTTGTTTTACGCGACGCCGCCCTCTGATGATCGCCCGCGACATCTTATTAAGTCAAGAGCCTCACTGTTTGTAACTGTTTGCGTCCTGTTTCTTGTTCTTCTTTACTGAGGGCAATCATATTAATCACTGATATCAATTGCAACACCCAGAGCAATAAAAATCAATTTTACAAAATAGGGGAATGCCGCGATCAGCGGACTTTGACCTACACACGCCGGCGTCACGAGACTCTAACCATGTATATAATGAGCACTGCATTAATCAGCGTCTCCGTAGCACACATAGAATAGGCATCGCTGTGCTATATAGCACTTTAAGAATTGCGTCGCCGGTTCGAATCCGGCCTGATGCACCGGCCGCCCTTACGGCCGTTTCCGCGGTCTCACGTTGTTTTACGCGACCCCGCCCTCTGGTGATCGGCCGCGACATCTTATTACGTCAAGAGCCTCACTGTTTGTAACTGTTTGCGTCCTGTTTCTTGTTCGTCTTTACTGAGGGCAATCATATTAATCATTGATATCAATTGCAACACCCAGAGCAATAAAAATCAATTTTACAAAATAGGGGAATGCCGCGATCGGCGGACTTTGACCTACACACGCAGTAGCCGGCGTCACGAGACTCTAATCATGTATATAATGAGCACTGCATTAATCAGCGTCTCCGTGGCACACATAGAAAAGGCAGCGCTGTGCTATATAGCACTTTAAGAATTGCGTCGCCGGTTTGAATCCGGCCTGATGCACCGGCCGCCCTTACGGCCATTTCCGCGGTCTCACGTTGTTTTACGCGACGCCGCCCTCTGATGATCGCCAGCGACATCTTATTAAGTCAAGAGCCTCACTGTTTGTAACTGTTTGCGTCCTGTTTCTTGTTCTTCTTTACTGAGGGCAATCATATTAATCACTGATATCAATTGCAACACCCAGAGCAATAAAAATCAATTTTACAAAATAGGGGAATGCCGCGATCAGCGGACTTTGACCTACACACGCCGGCGTCACGAGACTCTAACCATGTATATAATGAGCACTGCATTAATCAGTGTCTCCGTAGCACACATAGAATAGGCATCGCTGTGCTATATAGCACTTTAAGAATTGCGTCGCCGGTTCGAATCCGGCCTGATGCACCGGCCGCCCTTACGGCCGTTTCCGCGGTCTCACGTTGTTTTACGCGACACCACCCTCTGGTCATCGTGTTGCCGATCGCCCGCGACATCTTATTAAGCCAAGAGCCTGACTGTTTGTAACTGTTTGCGTCCTGTTTCTTGTACTTCTTTACTGAGGGCAATCATATTAATCATTGATATCAATTGCAACACCCAGAGGAATAAAAATCAATTTGACAAAATAGGGGAATGCCGCGATCGGCGGACTTTGACCTACACACGCAGTAGCCGGCGTCACGAGACTCTAATCATGTATATAATGAGCACTGCATTAATCAGCGTCTCTGTGGCACACATAGAAAAGGCAGGGCTGTGCTATATAGCATTTTAAGAATTGCGTCGCCTGATGCACCGGCCGCCCTTACGGCCATTTCCGCGGTCTCACGTTGTTTTACGCGACGCCGCCCTCTGATGATCGCCCGCGACATCTTATTAAGTCAAGAGCCTCACTGTTTGTAACTGTTTGCGTCCTGTTTCTTGTTCTTCTTTACTGAGGGCAATCATATTAATCACTGATATCAATTGCAACACCCAGAGCAATAAAAATCAATTTTACAAAATAGGGGAATGCCGCGATCAGCGGACTTTGACCTACACACGCCGGCGTCACGAGACTCTAACCATGTATATAATGAGCACTGCATTAATCAGCGTCTCCGTAGCACACATAGAATAGGCATCGCTGTGCTATATAGCACTTTAAGAATTGCGTCGCCGGTTCGAATCCGGCCTGATGCACCGGCCGCCCTTACGGCCGTTTCCGCGGTCTCACGTTGTTTTACGCGACCCCGCCCTCTGGTGATCGGCCGCGACATCTTATTACGTCAAGAGCCTCACTGTTTGTAACTGTTTGCGTCCTGTTTCTTGTTCGTCTTTACTGAGGGCAATCATATTAATCATTGATATCAATTGCAACACCCAGAGCAATAAAAATCAATTTTACAAAATAGGGGAATGCCGCGATCGGCGGACTTTGACCTACACACGCAGTAGCCGGCGTCACGAGACTCTAATCATGTATATAATGAGCACTGCATTAATCAGCGTCTCCGTGGCACACATAGAAAAGGCAGCGCTGTGCTATATAGCACTTTAAGAATTGCGTCGCCGGTTTGAATCCGGCCTGATGCACCGGCCGCCCTTACGGCCATTTCCGCGGTCTCACGTTGTTTTACGCGACGCCGCCCTCTGATGATCGCCAGCGACATCTTATTAAGTCAAGAGCCTCACTGTTTGTAACTGTTTGCGTCCTGTTTCTTGTTCTTCTTTACTGAGGGTAATCATATTAATCACTGATATCAATTGCAACACCCAGAGCAATAAAAATCAATTTTACAAAATAGGGGAATGCCGCGATCAGCGGACTTTGACCTACACACGCCGGCGTCACGAGACTCTAACCATGTATATAATGAGCACTGCATTAATCAGCGTCTCCGTAGCACACATAGAATAGGCATCGCTGTGCTATATAGCACTTTAAGAATTGCGTCGCCGGTTCGAATCCGGCCGCCCTTACGGCCGTTTCCGCGGTCTCACGTTGTTTTACTCGACGCCGCCCTCTGATGATCGCCCGCGACATCTTATTAAGTCAAGAGCCTCACTGTTTGTAACTGTTTGCGTCCTGTTTCTTGTTCTTGTTTACTGAGGGCAATCATATTAAACACTGATATCAATTACAACACCCAGAGCAATAAAAATCAATTTTACAAAATAGGGGAACTTTGACCTACACACGCAGTAGCCGGCGTCACGAGACTCTAACCATGTATATAATGAGCACTGCATTAATCAGCGTCTCCGTGGCACACATAGAAAAGGCAGCGCTGTGCTATATAGCACTTTAAGAATTGCGTCGCCGGTTTGAATCCGGCCTGATGCACCGGCCGCCCTTACGGCCTTTTCCGCGGTCTCACGTTGTTTTACGCGACCCCGCCCTCTGGTGATCGGCCGCGACATCTTATTACGTCAAGAGCCTCACTGTTTGTAACTGTTTGCGTCCTGTTTCTTGTTCGTCTTTACTGAGGGCAATCATATTAATCATTGATATCAATTGCAACACCCAGAGCAATAAAAATCAATTTTACAAAATAGGGGAATGCCGCGATCGGCGGACTTTGACCTACACACGCAGTAGCCGGCGTCACGAGACTCTAATCATGTATATAATGAGCACTGCATTAATCAGCGTCTCCGTGGCACACATAGAAAAGGCAGCGCTGTGCTATATAGCACTTTAAGAATTGCGTCGCCGGTTTGAATCCGGCCGTTTCAGCGGTCTCACGTTGTTTTACGCAACACCGCCCTCTGGTCATCGTGTTGCCAATCGTGTTGGGCAATCATATTAATCATTGATATCAATTGCTCTGCTAACGCTGCTCCACTATGTGCTAGACATCCAGAGCTTCATTCAAACCCAAAATCGCTGCGCAAAGATTTCAGGAAATACTTGTATTACACGCGAGAAACACAAAGAAGTGCATTTGTAATGACGCGGAAGCGATGCAAGCCATAGTGTTGCAGAAATTGAAGCAGAAATTAAGCAGAAATAGGCCTACACCAAATGTTGAAAAACGTTTACGTGTGATGAAGTCTTAGGTAGGCTATGTTATTCACCTATTCTAAATCTGAAGGAGAATATCCTTTTGGAGATTATGATCGATCGTTTATTGAATGGAGGTGCGCCTGAGTGTATACGACGGTGTCCACTAAGCATACCATGCTTATTTCGACCCTCTGCCCAACATAGCTTGGAGGTTGCAGTGGTAATCGTGATGATAGTGTCCGTAATGGACGTGGTACAGACAGCAGGGCTAGTAGAAATAGGGCTCTAAACTACAAAGTCACCCGCAATATGATTCGAACTTCTGGGAACTCTATAGGAACTGATTCAACCAGAATACTTTATTGTAGGCCTTGTGGTTTAGAAACCATATACATCTTAGGTGTTGATATACATCTTAGGTGTTTTCCTGTTAATTTGTTATGTGGGTAATATGAAAAAAGTAAAGTAAACCACTTTCAAGCCATGGCCTTTTGAAATTTTGATATAAAAATCCAATGGTGTTGCTTTCTTAACCCTGACGCCTATAGTTTGCCAGGTTGAAAAAAGTTATGAGAGGAAAATATTTTTATTTGGTGTGAAATACACACATACCCGTTTTTGTGCTTTTCATTTGTTTTATAATTTGTATTAATATTTATTTTATCATTATTTTATTTATAAGCTAAGGTTGCTAGCACAGGTGTCTAAAACTAGATAAAAACACTTGCACTTTCTGTTTGCAGTTTTGTGTGGTATTTGAAAAAACTAACATTGCATTTTTAGAAATAGCCGGCCCTCCAATCAGATGACGTTGGCAGAATTGGCCCCCAGCTCATTTGAGTTTGAGACCCCTGGGCTATACAATTCCCCCTCTCAGACAAGCTGGTGTAGCCCATTAGCCTATTATTAAAATGCACCGACAGGTAGGCTATGTGTAAAGTAGGCTATCGCATGATTTCATTCACGTAAGTGAAAAGGGCCTCGCACATGTCAAGTTCACGACGGCCCTGCAGCTCCTCCTAAGACAGCGGAAAAAAGTTCAAATACGTGATAAACGTGGAAAAAGTTGACAGGTATGTTTCGGTCATGGTGATTATTTGTGAAATTGTGCAAACGACAGCCTTTTCAAAGCATTTCAAGGAAGGAATGGCATGCAAGCTCCCTAATTGATTGATATTCGGATATTCGACAGATATTCATTTTTTTTTTAAAGCGACCGGTTTCACCCCGTGTTTGCAGACAATGTACAAACATGTACAGTGTCTGATGAGTTAAGGAGTTAAGGATAACTATTCTGCATTGGTTTGGAGTCCCTAAGTCACATGACTTGGGAGATATTGAAAAAAAGGAGACCATTCCTTATGGGAAATAATGTATTTTCTTTATAATATTCATATAAAATACAGTGTGCATACAGTGACTATAAAAAGAGGTGTGTCTGATGAGTCCCATATAGGATAACTATTCTGCATTGGTTTGGAGTCACTAGGTCATATGGCTTGGGAGGTATTGAAAAAAAGGAGTCTGTTTCTTATATGAAATAATGTATTTTCTGAAAATATACTGATAACATACAGTGTGCATACAGTCGCTATAAATAAGAGGTGTGTCTGATGAGTTAACTATTCTTCATTGGTTTGGAGTCACTAGGTCAGATGATGTCAAAGCTATTGACAAAAAAGACTATGAAGGTAAATCAGAAGGTACTTTATAGACGGCCCCTAAGTAGGTCGTCTGGGAGCAAGTAGACAGGTCATCTGTTTGTACATTGTCTGCAAACACGGGGTGAAACCGGCCGCATAAAAAAAAATGAATATCTGTCCAATATCCGAATATCAAATATCAAACTAACTTCACCTCGGTCCTAATTGACCCAGTACAGAAGGCATCAATAAATTGTGGGGGAGGGTCATGCGTTTTATCTCAATCACTTTGGAGGGTCATAGAAACTTTTCTTGCTGGCGAGGGAGGGTCACGTCTTTTTTGACTAACGCTCCCAAAACTCCTCCGGTTGCCCCTTAAATAAATAACGAACAGTCCCTTAGTGAACATGATTGAGTGCCAGGGTTGTCATCTCCATTGTAATGGGTCTGTAATTAAACTTTAGAGTAAAACAAGAATTTCTGTTTTTTTTTTAACATTTAAAAGGTTTTACCTATTCATTCATTCAGAAAGAAGTATGTTTGTATAACTTGTCACCTACTTACAGTATAGAGAAAAGACAATATGAAAATACATGACCAGTGATATATAGTGTGAAGCCAAAAACACAGACAAAAAACTTGGTATATTTGTTAATTCTTTGGGAATTAATTATACAAATAAATGTCATATACACAAATATCTTTGTCTCTTTCTCTTTCGCTCTGTGTGTGTGTGTGTGTGTGTGTGTGTGTGTGTGTGTGTGTGTGTGTGTGTGCGTTTGTGCGTGCGCGCTAGTGTGTGTGGTTACATGTCAACAAAGATTAACAAAGAGTTACACAGTTTTTTAACACAGAGGACATATACAGAAAAAATCACTGTGTCTCCTCCAGCAATCTCTGCAAGTTTCTTTGGAGCTGTTGAAGAGAGGAACAAACCAGTTGTTAGCTGACTTATTATTGTATCATGTCGTGCATTGTGTCATTTAGCAGACCTTACCTAATTGTTAAAAGATGAACTACACATATTAACATTAAAATTGGCAATGAGAAACCAGCTGGAACCTGCCACTATCTCCCATTTGCGCACACTCAAATATGTGTGCCCAATTAAATGGAGTAGCATGACGTTCAAGATCTGCTGCATAGTGGAGATTGAGAGTTCCCCAAACTCATCTTTGCATGTAACATGCTGTTGGTGCATTTTGACATTGTAAACGTTCTAGGGAGAGTGAAAAGCAGTTTAGCTACTCCTATTTTCTGGCTACATTTTGGTGTCCCTTTGGTGCTTGCCATTTCAGAGTCTGCCACAAACGCGACAGGTAGCCATATACTTTGACACCTCCACGTGAGCGTCAGATTAATCAAATGATAGCATGTCTAAACTGGTTGTACTGGAGATGGACACTTTATGAGAATATCAAAATGAATACATCTACATCTTCACAACAAACATAATATGAATGAGTTCGCTAAACTATTGGTAGGGACAAGTCACCATGGTCTCCATGTAAACCTACACCCATGTGTTGTTTAATTGTGTTTTCCTTTCTTTGAGATACCCTTAAGTCAATATGTATGTAGTAACAGTGAATTCAGACTTAGGTTCATTGGTTTGTTAAGCTGGTGATATGCCCTTTTAGGCAGGAGATCACCTTACTACCTCCATACAACTTCCACTTCTGGATCAGTTACTATAAATGTTTGATTAATGACCTGCCCTGCTGTATTTCAGAGCTCCTGTTTGCAGAACATGTTTATGGATCCTTTTTTAGCAGGCTTTATTTATCCAAGACATACACAGAGCTAGATCCACTTACCTTTTCCAGTTTCAGAATATTCATAGATAACATTGAGTAAACTTCAGCATTATCTTCAAGGTAATCTCTTTTGTAATCGTTTCTGCAACAGAATGTGATTAACAAAATGAACCTTTCGTGCTGTTTCGATCAGTGAACCAACAAAAAGGGACTGGAGATTGTTTAAAACACAGACTGAACGTTTTTCATTAGCTTTTAAAAGTAGGCTAGTTGTGATAACTGGTCATTTAATTAATTCTTAGAAATAACATCTTATTATCTCCAGCACAAATGTCCTGCATGCATATACGTACAGCGGAACACACATTGTTCTTACCCATTTTCAGGTGGTTCACTCATGGAGCCCAGAGAGGTCAGTCTTTGCTCCAGTGAAACTATCCTGAAGGCCATGTAGCAAGAGGACAAGACTAAAACACATACTCTATTCATGAAGACATAAAAAAGATAGCGTTAGTAATGAGCCACTATTACTTTTTCAGTATATGACTATCAATGAGAGGACACACATTAACATTGTGAAAGAGGAGTGATTAGACGTGTGGGAAACTCACAAGAACAGATAGACCATGAGAAGCGCGCTGAGGGAGATGGGTCTGAGGGATTTAATGTCGTATGCCAGCTCTGCTGTCTCTGCGGTCTCAGGCACACCTGTGGAGCACAGCACGCTTCACTCTAGCAGTCTGTTGCACTGGCTCTAACAGGCTGTGTTGCTTCAGTTAGGCACAGGTGACCTAGTAATACCTAATAGGATTTGCATGAAAATGATTTGTGCTGCACAATCAACATCCTAGCCTGGGTGAGCCCAGACAAACCTGTTAGCAAATTTGAATTTCCTCTGCAGGTCAGTCTGGAGACCATCTCATTGTTCCCACTGTCTGTTCAGTTTACACCTCATTAATTAATTGTTTAGAGTTATGGTTTGTATATTATGATTTCTGTTTTTTTTTTTTCATTATTGCTATTTGAGATTGCATTGATATTATTGTTATTATTTTTAATTTGCATAATGCAGGTTTAACAACTTTTTTAAGTGGTTCATTTTAACTATTGTAATGTTCATATTCTGTAAGTTGCTTTGGACAAAAGTGTCTGCAAAATTCCATAACCATACCCACTGAAACTGATTTCCGAATAACCAAAAAGCCAGAAACCAATAGCCAATTATTCTGCATGAGGTGGACTTAATATGACGACAGACAGAAGATAATGTTAGCAGTGATGTGAACAACTTGTTTGTGTTACTATTTTGCCAAATGATTTCCCATAAATCACAAAACCCCTAGGCACACCTGTGCAGAAAGAAAGATGATCCAGTGTGCTAACAAAAGTATAAAGGATAGACTGTAACATTTCAGGTTGATCAGTAATGTTGAAACCAACATATTGTTTAAACTTAAAGCTATGCCATATTTTTACTGTGGTATGTAGCTAAATATCTACGGGATTAATCACAACTGTATGAGAGCACCATTATATGGGGGTGTGTTTCTTGTCTCAGGTGAGTGTTGGAGAGGTTCAGGGACAACAGGCAGCTCTCCTGGTTTAGTCACATTCAGTAATGTCTGGGGAAGCTTTGAGTAGTCTGCAAAGACAAAAGATAAAGAGTGGGGACAGTGTGCAGTGAGTACACCTTCCATCCCATAACAGCTGTTAGTGATAGAAACCCCATGAGTTATTTAGCTTCTTCTCTATGATTCACACATTGATGAGAGGTGCATATAGCAGATGCTTTTATCTAAAGTCACAGAGACTCATTTTTGGGATCGATCCCACACCCACCACCTACCATGTGGTGACACTGCCCAACACCACGCCACACATAACAGGTGATATACAGATACCCTGTTCAGACTCATGAGTTATATACTCCAGATTGCTATATGATTGTAACATGTTGTTATTGTTGTTGCTTGGAAGCAAAGTATATTAAACATTCATTTCAACAGATAATTGATTTGCACATTTGCATAAATTCAGTTTCATAAAACTGGTTTGCCACAGACAAACAAACAACCATGTCTGTGCTCTTAAAAAAAGAGTAGGATAACATACCAGCCATCTTCTGAGAGTCTGGAGAGTGTGAGTCCGAGCTGCTGCTGTCCTCCATCTCCTGCCTCCTCTTCCTCACCTTCCCGTCCAGATCAGAGAAGTCCGCACAGAAGTCCTGCCCAGATGGACCACACACACAGTCAACAACAGTGCTTTTTAGAAATTCAGACAGACTTTGAAACAAGGAGACCAAAGGAGGTGTTCCATTCATAAACACATGTTTAGCATACTTTGCAAGAAGTGTCTTAGGCTTTTTCAAAACTAAAAACTTTTAGAAGTCTGATAGCCAGGCCTAAGAATTCCCAAAAATATTGTACAAAAGGCTTCGACATAAGTTTAAGGGCTCATACAGAGTCACGCCAAAGAGTTCATAAATAATCTGACATTTAGTATGTGACTGCTTAAATGGGCAAGTTTTATCTTCAAAAAGAATAGTTGAGCAGAGAGACTCTGGGTTTAGAGTGCAAGTTGTGACATAACGGAAGAATTAGTCTAGAACGTCAAATGAAGTTCCCTGACCAGAGGCAGGGTAGCAGCAGGTTCCACTCTGAAGCTGCACTCTGCTGAAGACGCCATGGGGCTGTTTCCTGTACTCTTCTCCTGGAAATGAAACAGTCAGCAACAGAGGGAACAGTCCTGGGCCTGAGTGTGCAGTGTGTTTGCTTTGCTTTGGGGAGAGTCTTGTCCACACACTGAGTGGCATCAAACTCTGAACTCTTTGGACAGGTTAAATCGTGCTCTAGAAGTAAAGCAACTGCAAAAGTCTGAATGTCATAAACTAAAGGCGTCCCTTTCCCTTTTGTAAAGTCATTTCTTAGTACCTCAGACACATTTGAGCCAGTGCATGAGTATAGTGTGAGCAACACATCTTTATGAAATTATTCTTTAAGAACAAAAAACATTTTGGAGACAAGTCTTTAAAATAAAATAAAACACCTACAAATTAGGTGGGCAAAAGGCCGTAAACAGTGTTTCAGAAACAACCCTTCATCAGATTATAATGATTCAACTTTTTCACATTATATATACATATTTCCTTTTGTAAATGTAAATATAAATCAGGTTTATACAAGAAATTTGTGTTCTGCATTTTACCCATCTGGGGGTAGTGTACTACACACCCACAGTGTACACCCAATCAAACACACACACTCAGAGCAGTGAGCACACTAGGAGCTAGGGATATAACGGTATGAAAATTTAACCTCACGGTTATAGTGACCAAAATTATCACGGTTTTCGGTATTATCACGGTATTTTTAAAAGTGTGTTTTAAAAATATGTTCAGAAAGCACTGATAGGCCTACACAAGCTGAAATAGTTTCAAAAAGTGTCCCGTTCACTTTTTCATGTTTAATTGGTTATGTGCTCATAGCTTAACTTACCCTACCATGACTTGGAGTTTGCTATTTCTGTTATTTGGACCCAATGAGTGAGACCAAAGTAAGTGTTCAAAATAAAACTTTAGGCTACTGTGTTCTCCTGATAACGTGAGTGGAATGGATTTCATGTGGACGTGAACATAAAAAGACGCAGAGTGGCTAAATGATACAGAGCACGTTTTGCGGTGAAAATGTTCCGCCTTTTAAAATCAGGTTTAGCCTAATCCGAATCGCAGTTAAATCCATCAATTAGACAACAGAATCAGTAGGGTACCAGTTTTGTTTAATTGTACCAGGCCTACTGTATGTCAAAAGCAGGCTCGGATGAAGCTGGGAAGGATTAAACACACGGTTTCAACACCACGGTAATCAACCGTGATAATTATGATATTTCAAAAGAAAACGGTAATTGTTATCGTGGTTTACCATTATACCAGTAATCGTTACATCCCTACTAGGAGCACACATACACACCCAGAGCAGTGGGCAGCCCTTAATCCTGGCGCCCGGGTAGCAGTTGGGAGTTAGGTGCCTTGCTCAAGTGCACCTCATCCATGGATGTGGGAGAGCGCTGTTCGATCACTCCCCCCGTCCACATTTTTCCTACCAGTCTCGGGATCGAACCGGCCACCTTTCGGTCACAAGGCCGATTCTCTAACCAGTAGCCCACGGATGTCCCACTTTTAGAATTTGAGCTTTGAGAATAATAAATGCTTACCTCCAAATGGTAGCATACAGACATGAGGAACTTGTATGTCGTGTCTCGAGACAAGAAGGAGACAAATACATGCTGAAAAACAATCACAAAGCATTGGAACATTCCAGTAAATATGTCCATAGAATTTGTTTCAAAATAGATATGACAAAAGTTAACGGAGACACCTCACTTACACGTTCATTTGATGTAGCGATCACAAGTGCATTTGGCACTAATATGGCTGTTTTTGTTTTCTTAACAACAGCTATGGAAAGCACTGGAATCACAATCTAGAAGCAACAAACGGTATTTCATGAGATGAGAAAACCGTCTGAGGAATTATTTGGCAGAACTAGAGTAGGCATCAAGTTTAAGCATGTCCTTCCAAAAGGAATCTGATTGGTATCTGATATCAATAAACAGCAAATACCACATAAGTATGACTGATTGCTGTAAACGGTTCAGCAAACATTGATGTCTATTTGATATTCCATGAATACACCCAGTGGTTTCGTATTTCACATCACCTTTAAGTCGCCTCTTTACCAGCCTTACATGGAGGCTTCAACATTTGTCTTTAAAAGTCAGGCAGTGGTGAGTTTGCTAACTGTTGCTTGACAATAACGGCCTAGTGCCTGTCTAGCAAGTACACCATACCTTGGTGTCTTTGCCGAACACTTTAGAGTGAAAGCAGATCCAGTTATCGGAGACAAACAGTCTGCCTTGGTAGAGGATGTCTTTCTGTAAAGCACAAGTGTAACCTGAGGACCAGAGACACACAGATCAGCCAACACACTGAACACGCTCTTGGGGAGAGGGTAAAAAAATGGCAATACTTTGTGTCTCAAAAACAGCAACTTACTTTGCCTCAGCTGCTCATCCTTGCTGATCTCTTTAAAAAGTTTGTGGTACTGGGTGTTTGTTTTGGAAAACTGAAATTGGTTATAAATAAAGACACTCATATTATCCACTGGTGCATAAATTCATTATAAGATCACTAGACGTAATGAATAAAATGAAGATGAGCTTGGCCTTAGGCTTTTTAGTCATCGAGCTTAGAAACACTGACCTGATTAGACTGAGACTTTTTCCTCTCGAGTTTGGCTTCTGTGTCACTTTGAACTTGTGACAGAAGTGAAGGATCAAATGTTTTTGACCTAATGAAAAGGTTCATGATATCACCCTCAAAACAAATGGGTTTCATTTACAGATGGAGCGAAACAACGATTTGAACTGCACACAGAATAATTAAAAAAGACAGGACTGATTTCAAGGTATATTTCATCTTGCGAAAACACCACAGAGTATACAGTTATTTCAAATCCCAATGATCTAGTCTACAATAGATACACAAGTGTCATACCTGATGAGGGCTGGTTTCCGTCTTCTCCTCAATAGCTCAGACTGTGGCTCTATAGATGCGGTTCCACTGGCTGGGACGGTTCTGCGCTGTTTTTCCTCTACCCCATTTTCAGTGTCGGAACTGCAGAATGTGGTTTACATCTCCATACATTAGATTTAAACACAAGTGTCCACAATTGTGCTGAACTTACAGACACAGATAGAAACACTCCAGTCATATTTCAGGAAAACCAAATGTCTGAGTTAAGCTCCATAAAATAATGAATTGACAGAACACAGCATTAAACCCGTGGTCTCTCAACTGTCTAATTCACCTTACCAGTATCCCTGTGCACCATTTTTGACAGCAACTTTGACACACTTGGATATGTTTTGAAAGGCCTGCGAGTTGGGTTGCTGTTCGGTCATGGAGCACGGCTAAGCACAAGTCTGCTGTGCCTCCTGCTAGACTCAGCCTCCACTGAGCACACCTGTCTGGGCATCGTCTCAGGTAACAGCAGTCTGATACTGTCATTTGGTGTGGGGGGTTAATTTACCACCCTTCATTGGTTTTCTGAGGTCATGAGGCTCTTTTTCATCTTGGGTTTTTGATAATTAAAAACGCTTTAAGATTGGGTTTTGTGGTTATCTAAGAAGGTAAAACTATAAGAGATATATTTAAATATATAATAATATAACAATATATAATAATGATGTGTATTAATAAATGATAGTGAAATAATACAGGATAAATAAGAAAAAGATCATAAATAGATATATAAGAAAAACATTCAATTTAATTTAAATTTAATATTACTTACAGAGCACCAAAACATTGCATATGTCTCATGGCGCTTTAGTGTTAAAAATCTGTTTTACCTAACGCCAACTTCAGAGATAATGATAAATTAAAGGTATCACTTTTGAGATTAAAATTGAGTGGAAATCTACAATGGATCTACAATTCACTCAACATAATATGGACACAATTTTTACAAAGTAAATAATTACTGTTCTTGTTTGCCTAACAGGTTCAGAAATACATGACAAAGTCCCCTAAGCAGTGCGGTAAAACAAATACTTACTATTCAAACACTATGCAGAACCCCCCCCCCCCCCCCCATCCAAAACAAAAAAAGAACTATTTCTATGTGTTACTAAACTTGCTTTCTGCATTAATTTGTTGATTAATGATTAAGAAATAACTGTATAGGATTGCACATGCAATTACTATGTGTAGGCTATAGTTTTATTTTTGTTGCATGGAAACAACCACATTTTGGGGGTTAGCTTACCGCAGTGGCACAAAACTACTTCCTGAAGCTGCCTTGCAGGTCGCACACATTGGCCTGGCTCCGGTGTGCTTCCTTCTCTGGTTGGATAAGACACAGTCATCATAGGCAAAGTATTTCTCCATGAGGGCCCACTAAAAGAGACTTCAAAGCTGGCACAGTAGTATGGAGGGCTTGCTGCATCCTGGTCCTCGTCCTCATGACAGTGAAGCCACAGTCCTCGGCTCTTCACTGGTTATCAGCTAGTCAGTGATTTACCTCTCGCCTGGGCCAGCCTTCATTTCAGTGCTCTCCTGCTGCGGCTATTCTGATAGGAGAGGGGATCTGAGAGAACATCTCAGGATGGTTCCCTGGAGAAGAACCACGCTGGGAACAAAACCTTATTAAAGGAACGAATACTTGATGGAAGCAAAAGGGTTCCACAATACTAAGCCATCTCTCTCTCTCTCTTTCTCTCTCTCTCTCTCCCTCTCTCAACTCTCTTGCTCTGTTGTTTCATCTGATCCTGTTGTGTAGGCCTACATCAAAACTCCTGTGAGAATGGTAACAACAGATAAACATTGCATGAAAATAAATTTTAAAAAATCTCAAATATCAGGAAAAATAGCCTTGTTCACAATAAATTATTCAAATAATCTGCTCGATCATACCAGACCAGCATCGTCTATTAATTTATGATTAACTCCAAATGGGACTCTACCTGCGTGGTTAAGGAATCTGCCATTGACTAGGATGTGCTTCTCCATTGCACACAGAGTGGATTGTCAAGCCAGTGAGTGTGTTGGAGTTGAGGGCTAGGTGCTGTGGAGAGCGTAGTGTCCCTCTGCTGGCGAGTGACGGTAGTGCCACTCTGATGGTTAAATGGATGACTATCGGTGCCAAAGGGAGGGCGAGATAGAAGAGATGTCGTGGAGAGCGCTGTGGTGAGGGCCGAGAGCGCAGGCTGTTGGAGGAGATGACACGGTTATGGAATTGAAGAGTCATTGTGCTGCCCTGCCTTTGTTGTTCTGTTTAAAACCAAGTGGAGCTGGTGGAGGACTACAGAGGGTGATTGTCACATTCATTTGGGGTGTTTCTTTTATTTTAGAGGCATTTTGGATATTTTAGTAGATTTTGCTCAGACAGAGGTGGTCAGTGATTTCTCATGATATTATCATTATTATCTTTTAATATTATATTATTATCTATATTAGTATTAGTATTATAATATTATTAAAAACGTAAACAACAGCAATATATGTAACTATCATACAAGGCCTTTTAGGGCAGAGGGGCTGTCAAATATGCATGCTTTATTGCATATCCAGTTGAAACTATTAGGCAGTTTATGTGAGGATTGGTGAGTCTGGTTTGAATAATTGCTTCTCTGATCGCCTGATTCTACCCTACATGGAATAGCTTTCTTGTGTAGGCCTATATATTCTGCACAAGACTAGGCCTACAAATAAATTAACAATGACAATCACAAGTCATGTCAAAATATTTGTGTTTATTTTCAGAATATATTACAGATGCAAAATAAAATAAATGTCTGGGGGGAAATGGGATATAAAGTTTTTTTTTTTTATTCAAGTTTATATTACGGAGACACCGTTAATATATATTCTAATATAGATTAAATAATTGTAGTGGGCCTATGCAGCAACACACGGTGGTAGCCTAGCCTACTTGATTAACATTTAAATATCCCCAAATTATGACTAAATAAACCTTTAGATTGCGCCAGCCTCCCCAAAGGCTTTAGTTCTAGGATAATGATACAGCAAATAGCCGAAAATAGTGTTCCACTTGCCAGGTGCAATTGGACCTCATTAATTCTCGCCCTCCCACTTGATTTAGGATTCATCACCGTTTTTCTGTCAGAAATCCTATCTCGAGAATGTCAGTCATTTCATCAGTTGACGAGAGTATTAAGGCAAACGGAGTCGACACCTACGACAGTGGCGATGACTGGGAGATTGGTCTCGGAAATCTGATTATAAATTTGGATGCTGATCTGGAGAAAGATCAACGCAAATTGGAGATGAATCGCGTTTTGAGCATAAAAAGCAACGTAAAACGGTGTGAGGATTTAGCCTTCAGTTGTGCGACCACAGTATTGGATGGCCTTACGAATCCATCCGCACAGCCGCCTTCTGTAGCCCGGGGAAATGCATGCAAGGAGTCGAAGAAATTTAAAGTGAAAAGGAGCAACTCTTCGAACGTGAAGGATAAAATTCTATCACTTGACACGCTGTACGGAATTCCTAAAGTATGCATCGGTAAACGACAGGAAAGTCAAGGACGCCTCGGAGAGGCTACTGAAATGAATTCGGCAGCGGACCAGGAGAACAGCAAGCTAAACACAAGTGATGTAACCATTTCTTGCGCCAAAGGCAAAGAGGAGAAAAGGGGTAAAAACCATAGCAGGACTTTGAAGAGGGAGAGGGATACTGTCAGGACGAGAAAGGAAAAGCAAGGTGATGCACTGGCCAGCCTTGATTTTAGTGGAGTGCGTGCGTCTGAGAATGACTGCGCTGTCGAAGGTGAGGAGAATCCATGTCACAGTGAAGACAGTGAAATGGGAGACAGCAAAGGGGGAGTGGGCGCTCGGATAATGGGCAGCGCTATTGTTGTGAACAAGATCGAGGAAATTGACGCACCGGCGAGGACACAGAAAACGGTAAGAAGGAGACGGTGGGATATTTTCAAATACTCGTCGGCATTTGTTTATTGTATGTGTAGACAAATTATTTTTTCCATATTTAATGTGTCAAAATGTCAGCTGGTTGTTGGATCTGTGGATACCTCGATGTCGCCATGGAGGTGTGTCAGCTTGAATTACCATGCCATCTATGAAAATACCCCCAATAACAGAGGAAAAGCATCGTGGCGATAGCTTAAGTGGCTGGGTGGAGTAGGCCAGAAACATCCTTACAAAGGTGTCCGAAATTTCCTTTTCTGTCATGTTGTCAAAACACGGTTTTTTAAGGTAGATATCTTTTCAACCAACATGACACTGTAGCCTATTGGTGATTACAAATATATTTATTTTTTTAAACGTCTGACTCTTTGTGCCTAATATAAATTTGAGATAGGCTATTATGTGGACTCTCTCAGCTTGCATACATTTGATTTAAACCAGATTAAATCATTTTGTGGATGAACGAATACTGTCAGTGCCTCTCTGTCTAAAGTTTACTGAGGCTGTTCATATGAAATGGTCCAAGTAGACATGTTGCATTTATCTTATCTTTGTGCAGTCAAAAACATGGATTGTAGGTCTATTTGCAAGTAGTGCCTAGTGCCTTCCTCCATTGTTAAATAGTACTCCTGACGCTCCTCCAATTGGTGTCTGGCTGTCGTTTCCCTGAGACTGTCCTTCTTTCACAAAGGCATCATTGTGTGGCCTCCTCTGCAGGTTGTTGTCAAACGTTATTTACTGTTTTATTGGTGTGGGGTGATGGCTGGCTAACTCTACCTCCTTGCCCTCATTTAACCAAGGCCTTTTGCTACTCAGATCAGACCCATTCTTATGTTGTTTTACATATTGCACCACCCCTTTCTATCTTTTTTGATTTGTCAAGTAAATGTTTGTTAATGGTACAGCAATGTGTAGATGATGGCAATGAGAAAGCAGTGCGACCAAGACAGAGGGATAAAGAGGTGCCAAGAAGCCTAATTTCTTCTGTAGTCTTCTATATCAATATTAACTGAGAATCATCAAATAGCCAATGATATGACGGTTGTGTGGAAACATTTAGTCAAAGACAAGAGAAAATATGTGCTATGTTAACACTAAAACAAATTTAATGAATGACTTAATTGACTTGGAAATGGCTGTTTATTCCTAAGAGTTATTTTCATTGTTTACTTTTAGCTGTTAACAGAGCAGAGAACAAATAGCACTTGATTTGCAACATTATTAGGACTTTGGTTATGCAATGTAATACATCTAAATGTAATTCTTTGTGACAGTGAATATGAATGATGCATCACCACTATCAAGCCCACATGAAATTGCATATCATACCTTACATGATGTGTTGAGTAGAAACACAAAGCCTACATCACACTGGTGGCATTCGCTTCCAGTGATATTTACTAAAAAAGGGAAAATGTCAATGTTATTCAAGTAAAATCATTTGTATAACATATCACCTGTAATTCTATAGAATGCAACAGGCACACATGAGCTATTGAATTATCATGTATGAAGCTAATTGCTGATGGATGTCATGTCATTGTTTGCCACTTTTTTTGTAATAGTGAATTGGATAGCATCATTACAGGGAAGAATATTATTATCATGTGGTCACATAACAATGATAGAAGTGAGGATGAGAGAAAAAATGAGAAATACTATCGGTCAATATTTTGGTAAATGCACTCAGTGAAATGTGCTGTAGAAACAGACTCCCCTGACCAGTAGGGTAACTACACTGAAGTAAAGTGGACAGACTCATTTGTTTCAAAAATACTTTTATCCTCTCGAAACCACCTTAACCCTGACATGGTACCAAGTGACTCCTCTGCTGACCTTATTCAGCTGTTTACTTCCCCTTCACTCTGTGCAGTTGCAGGTGCGGACCCGCTCGGTTGGAACCAACACTCAGGAGCCAGGGAAGGCCAGCGATGCAGCACAAATGGGGCCGTGCCAGCCGGGCACCAGTGTCAATCTGGAGGGCATCGTGTGGCATGAAACAGAAGAGGGTGAGTTTCATTTAACTCTCCCTCACTGGAAGCTAGAAACGGAAGTTAGAATGATGAAATGTGACAAACAATGTTTGGTCCTGATTTTTGGGTGGTCCTGACTCAAAGCCATCAGTCAGTTTATGGTCCAGTGTCAAACATTTCATGACTTACCACTGTCAGCTTTTGGGGTGTACAGATATTCTAGAACCTCTCTGTGGGAAATGCAGTAATATTACGTGGCTAGTGAGGGGTGTCCCGGCTCTGTGTAGTGATATAGTCAGGTTGCTGAATGTGTCCAAAGTGCAGGATGGGGTATGTCCATCAATGACTTCCCAAGCAGGAAAGTATTTCAGTTCAAGTCAATTTACTGAATAGAGCTCTGTATAGTATCATAGCATAACACATACTGCTGTTACAAGTCTTTTTTTAACTTAATGATAGTTCTTCATTATCAATTAAATTGGCCGTGTCTTGCAGATCTGAATGCACTTTGTTCTCTCAGAAGAAACATGTACTCTGCATACAGTTGAGGCCCAAATCCAGTAGTTGTGTGGCAAACCTCAATGATAACCATGTAGGCATCTGAAGGCCTTTAGATGGCTGGCATTGCAAAATGATGCTGTCCATGGTCCTGATCCCAGCTCCACTCTTATGGATTCATAGTTTTTCATGCTCTTATGTATAAATGCAATGTGACACTCGTGCTAGTGGGGTTGGTAAAGGATATCCCCATAGCTGTAATTGCCTTCGGCCTACGTAGCTACAGCTGAATTACAGCCGTGGAAATATCCGTTACCAACCCCACTCCCACTCGTGTCATATTGCTTAATTAAATCACAGCAAGATGCCTGCCACAACAGTTTATAGGCAAAGACAGTGATGAGACTAAAACACCTGTGTGTTTACAAATATGTAAAAATGTGGCTGGTTATGGTCTTTAGAGCAAAATATATTTTTTATGAATTTTCCATTGCCTGGTAGGCTACGGCAGTTCAGTTTTTATGGCTGTAAATCTGGTTTTGTAATGGAACATTTTTAAATTAGTGTAGTTTCAGCTACTCTGAACTGTTTTGTTGTATGAGTACCCCTACATGTATACAATTAATAATGCTGTGAAAGTGAAGCAATACTTTGGAAAGAACATTTATTAGTCTTGTTGTAGCTATCAAGGGATCCTCCACTCTGCTGTTTCAGGGAAGCAAAGACACTGGATACATATTAATTAAGCACATGGTAATTTCTAATCACCATTTTATTACTCACCTCACACATACACAGAGGAAACCTATCACAGAGGAAAGCCTAGATTTGGGACTATGATACAAACAGTCTGCCAACAATCCATTTGTCTTTTACAATTTAAACTTTAATTTGAAATATCCCAGGCATATATCAATTTCAATTTTAATTTAATTTTGCTTATAGAGCGCCAAAACATTACACATTGTGTCATGGCGCTTTACAGAGATTGCCCATGAGTAACATATCATAGTCCTTACACAATACAGTATAGCCAGCATAAACATAGACAAGAAGATAATTGTGAACCCTGGTCCTCTGATGGTCTAGAATTGTTGCCATGGTGTAATGTGACACAACTAATGGCTGGTATCACTTCAATTTCTGCCATCAACATGTTGCTTTTTTTACAGTGAGGCCAGTTGTATATCATATTGATGATTGTAATATGTATATAAGGCTTTTTGTAAATACTTCTGTTCTATAGAATTGTGTGCATCTAAATGGTCATGCTGGAAGATCACTGTACCTAATAAACAAATGCACATGCATTGCTGTGGCTGCCACTCATTTCTGTTCCAATTATAGGTGTACTTGTAGTTAACGTTACATGGAGGAAGAGGACATATGTAGGAACCCTACTGGACTGTACGAAACATGACTGGGCACCACCAAGGTAAATCATTTTGTTGTGTGAATAACTGCATCTGGCATTGATGACAGTCAACAGAAAACCTTGACTGTTCACTCACTGCAACTGCTACTGTCTGGACTTGAATAAACAAGAGAGAGCCGACTATTCAGCAACCTGCAAGCTGCACAGTAAATACAAAAGGAAATATGTGTTGTTTTGTCAATAAAATACTATCACAATGTCGGCCTGCTTTCATTTTTAGATTCTGTGACTCACCAACCACTGATGCTGAGACACAAGGAGGACGTGGCCGCAGCAAGCGCATGCGACTGGCTATTCCAGAGCAGGCCATCGTAGAGCCGGTGCTTCCTAAAGTCCGAGCACTGCCCCACAAGAGACGCGGGGTTGGAATGAGCAGCAAAGGACGCAGAGGCAGCTTGAACCTGCTGAGCAACTGCAGGACACCTCCCTACTACACTGAGGAAGAGCTCAAGACTAGTCCACTGTCGCAAGGCAAAAGGAAAATCAAAGCTCCCGCTGACCTGGATCTGACACTAGTCACTGAGGACATTAAGAATGGGAACGGGAAACGGATACGAGCCAAATCCCGAAGCGCACCCTCCACACCGCAGGGGAAGTCTGATCCAGTATTCCTTGACCAAGCGTGTCCCTCACCAATGCTGATTGACTGCCCGCACCCAAACTGCAACAAGAAGTACAAGCACATCAATGGCTTGCGGTACCATCAGTCACATGCGCACTTAGACACAGACAGGAAGCAGGAGTTTGAGGTGGAGAACGAAGAGCGGCTCACGGATGAGGAGGAGGGGGGCCCGGTGAGAGGCCTGGCTTTCAGCTGCACTGAGGCCACCCCCTCTTCCTCGAAGAAAGCAATCTCGCCACCCAAGCTTGGAGCGCTGGGCCCCTCGAAGGGCAGAAAGATGATGCTGAATAACGAGCCGGGCCTCATAATGGCCTCTAAATCACGAAGGCATGCAGTGACCAAAGAAGGCCCCGCAGATGACTTGAGCAACCTACCAATCATCTCCAACATGACAGTGGTTTTAGAGAATTGTCTCATTGCAGATCGCAGCTCCTCAGTCGAAATGCCAAAGCTGGAGGCGGAGGATGTGATTGACAAGCGTGAGGTAGATGACCTGAGTAAAAAAGAAATGGGCAAAGCTGAGAAATGCTCATCAAAGGCTAGGGCTGGGAGGTTTATCGTGACACCTCCCGCTCCACCAAAGCTTATTGCCATTCCTACAACAACGTTCTCTGCAAACAGCGCTGAGGCCAGCTGTCACCATTCATCGCCCACTGTGGCTCTAACAAAAGCCAAGAGCCTCTCTCTAAAACCCATCAAACCAAAACTGGACATGATTTTGCAGCCTAATTTGCCAAGTTCGACCCTGGCCACTTGCAAAGAAGGCAAAAGAAAAGATAAACAAAGACTGAAAGACAGACATTGTAAGGACATCAGGAGTACAAAGTCTGAACATGTACATGTAAAGATGGAGGACTCAAAAGGCATTGGAAAAGACTTTTCTATCAGCCTCCTGAAGGAACATCTGAGTAAGCAGGAGGTCTCCAATGGTCCAAATGAAACTCAGGAGAGCCGAATGGCAAGCATAAGGGCAGAGGCAGACAAAGTGTACACCTTCACTGACAATGCCCCCAGTCCCTCCATTGGAGGTTGCTCTAGACTTGACTCCAGCACTCTGGCCAATGGGGAGGGGCCCACCAGCAAGACCAACAGCCCAGCATACTCAGACATCTCAGATGCAGCAGATGATGGTGGTTCAGATGGCCGCTTAAACACAAAGTTGAAGGTAAACGCTGCTACAGAGCCAAACCCTGGCCACAGTGCAAATGCCAGGGTTGTCCCTGGTGCACTGAAGGAAGCCCAGTCCTCCCCCCTATATCATGGTTATGACTCCTACTGTCTTCAGGGGTTTGTGCACGCGGGGCAGGCCAACCCCTCCACATTTCCTAAGGTCTCTGCAGCATACGACGGAAAAACAAAGAAGGACGATTTGAAGGAGGTTGCAGAGGAATTTAAAATCACAGACTCAGCCGACACTAAGAAAAAGGACATATGCCCCTCTGGCACCCAGTCACAGCTTCAGATGGCCATCACTGACACACAGACTGCACTAGCTCAGTCGCTATACTATGGACAGTATTCTCGAAGTATCAAAGTGGATCAAAAGCTGCTAACTCTGTCAGCCGGTTCCCACAGTAGAGCGCCTGTGGAGGCCGGGTCTGAGGACATGCAACAGAACAAACAGAAGGGCCCGCAAGCTGTGCGGGAGCTGGAGCTCAGAGAACAGCAGAGAGAGGATGTGAGAGAGGTGCCATTAACGGGTGTGATATCTAAAGGCGTCAACACAGTCAAAAGCAGTGGCAGCAAGGTTGGCCACCCTTACCTAGAGCTGGAGAAGCAGCAGGTTAAATCTGCCCTCATCACAATGATGAAAGACCAGAGGCTAGAGCCTGAGGAGCTCAGATCTGGCAAAGAGTTGACTGAGCAGATCCCAGTGGACTCAAATGTGTCACATGTTAATGTAAGTGGCCATAATGTGTTCTCTAGTTGATGCTGACATTCATGGCAATGCTGAGATATATGAAGAATATAATTAATAGGGTGAGGAGAATCTACCATGCTAAAATGTTTGAAATCATAAGCACCAATATTTTTGTCATGTAATCTTATCAGTCCCATTGCTGATTCATAACTGTTTTTATATTGGATTTTGCACACATGTGATGTAAGCATCTTTAGAAAAATCATCGCCAATAATGGATGATTAGTGTCCTGGTCACACTTGATAAACACATGAAATGTGTCATATACACCAACCACAAAGAAGGAAATGAGTATACCCTACGTTTGATAGTAGTCTTTCCTCCTGATGTAGGATTGTGAGTCTCTCTGCTGGGCCAGGCCCTACCCTGCCAAATATGCCACTCTGCTGAATCAGGAGATCAGCAAGGGCTGTGCAGAGCTCCATTCAGACAAGGCTAAAGATCTGGACGCGCCTCTGGAGTCAGGCAGTAAGATGGGAGCGGAATTGTTAAACAAGAGGCCAGAGGCTCTTGGGAATGACCAGGACGACGCTGAGAAAACTGATGATCAAGACGCGTCGGGGGAAGTGACCGAGGAGTTGAAGAGTACGACTCTGGGATCTGAGGCCTCTGCTTTGAGCCCGCAGCAATCATACGTCCAGTACCAGCACTCCTACCCTTACCTGCACCTGTGTGATCCCAGTAACCATGCCTACAGGGTCATGTCTCCAGCACTAGTATCAAGCTACGCAGGTAAGACCATGTATGTCAATATGGTAGCACAAGACTTTGAAATTGAATTAAAACATCTTAACTGCATGATTTTAAAGGTCTAAAATGTGTAAAGTTAAGTCAAGACAACCATAAACGCTGAATATGTTCTAATAGCATTATATTTTTAAATTGAATTTAACATTTATTTATTAAAGGAACACGCCAACATTATTATTATTCACCATCTCCCCCAGAGTTAGTGAAGATGATATATACCTTCTCGTCTCTATTACATGGGTGCGTCAGACTGAGTTACTGCACGCATGGAGATGAGAAGGGTATGTGTCATCTTATCCAACTCTGGCAGAGACAGTGAATAAGCTAATTTCCCAAAATGTTGGTGTGTTCCTTTAAGGTTAGTACATCTGTGACTTGTGTGCCTGAGAGGGTTATTTATTGGGGCTCGAACATGTCTACATATTCCAGATGGCCAATTAGTAGATTTGTTTGGGGTTCTGTAGAAACAAATCTCTCAGTGAGCTTTGTATGGTCTTTGTTGCTTTCAAACATTTGGGAGGAAGAAATTGTGTGGTAACTCATTGCTTTCATGTTGGATTTTGATGGTGCGTTCAACAAAAAGTTATTTTGTGCACATCCCTCCTTCTGGCAGGTGCAGGACAAAAAAAGATTTTGATGGTGCACCATCAACACGTTCCTTTCTGCACTCAGTTGTGTGGATTTAAGTTGATATATGATGCAGATAAATATGATAAACATGATATAACAGTCGGGCTGGCATCCTGACTCATTTTTGTGATAAATCCAATGCAGACAATGTATTCTGGGGCAAACAATCCATGTCTCTTAGTGTTATGGCAAAAGCAACCTATGAAGCAATTTATTTTGAGCAGACCTGACATGCCTGGTCAGGTGATGCTAATTAGCTGGGGATACCACAATTTGTTCAGTCCACCTACAGTATGTCAGTGTTTTGTTGGCCATAATACAATAATGTAACCATCCCGTTGACCTAATGTATTAGAATGAAGTTGGGCGAGTAGATGGTTATTTTCAGCATCTGTGTGTGTCTCCTCCAATAGGTTTTCACTACCCTCTCTATGGGAAGACTGCAGGCAGAGAGGAGGCCGATTTATCACAGTCTAATAACAGCAGCATGAACAGCAAGCCTCCCAGTGACTCAACCACCCTGGAGCTGCGTCAGCATCATAACATGCCATACCATGGCAAATCCCCTGTGGTATGTGTCACCATTGTCCAGGTGATTTCCCTGAATTTAAATAGAGAGGTGTCCATTTCAAGTTCAAATCGAGGGTTCTACATACAATTCCAGTTTGTAGATATACAGTATGTATACTCTAGCAAACATAATTATAAAACAGTGAGACCTATTTTAAAATATTTTTCAATCTAAGAAATTCAGTGTTTTAGTTGTTGTTTAAATTAAATGTATTTGCCTCTTTACGATCATTTTAACTTCTTCCTACTATCTTTGAGAAGTGATTCTGGGTTGGGTATTGGGTAAGAATACCATTAGTTTCCAATGGACCAGACCAGTTAACTTCCCCAATGATAAGCAGACATGTATTATTTCTGTTGACTTCCTGATGTCATTGTCAGTTTTGTTGATAATTGATTTCCTTGATTACCATTGATTCATTTTGCCAACTGGGTGCATGTGGGCAGTGTACTGTACTCCCACTGCACACAGCTACCAGTCGTGTGCTACTCCACACATAATCACTCTACCAGTGGGACTGATGACAGCAGAGGTGAAAGTTCTCTGCAGCTTCCTTGGGTCCTGATTAGTCCTGGGAAACAGACAGCGGCCTTATGCTGAAAGTTAAGAAATGATTGCATATGCCATACAGTCACAGTCATTTGAATACACTTGATATTTTACCTTTGCATATTTCCTCAGCATCACATGCTTAGCATGGAGTCTCAAGGCATATGGTTTGTTTCTCTCTCTTGTTCATGTGCGTTGTGTTTGTCCCATGTGCAGCCTGGTGAGAGGGGATCTCCTGAGCGTGAGCGGGACCTGGAGCAGGAGAGGGAGCCGGTCCCTTACTCTCAGCATCTCCACACCCACCATCACACTCACCTGGGCATGGGCTACACTCTAATGCCTGGCCAGTATGATCCGTATCCAGGTATACAACAACATCAGTGGAACTCTTTACAATCAAAAACAATTAGAATCACCAACAGTAGTCCTCTGGGTCCAAGCATTTTAAAAAGAGTGTGACGATAACAGAATATGTAATGATTCGATAGATTTAACAGGTAAAGAGACACCTGGAATATAGAAAATATTAGCAAACAGAGCCAAGTAAAAGTAAACCACTATAAGTGTGTTTATTATAAGCACATGCAAATAAGCAGAATAGGTTACAATGGAGAGTTTGCTACTGCTTTGGCAACATTGTAACACTTACAGTCATGCCAATAAAGCTTATTGAATTTAATTGAATTGAGTTGCCACCAGACAAGTTATCATGGCTTTGAACCCATTCGTACTTCCCACCTATATGTAGACCTAGAGGACCAAGAAGGTTGATTGCTATTGGTAATGCATAATGTTTCATTTGTCGGTATGGCTCTGTTCTGGGAGGAGGCAGGCTACAGCAGCTTAAAAGCCCTGAATGATGTCCACCAATATAAGAGCGAGTGATCAGCTGATCAATCAGCTGTGTAGTCAGCTGAGCAGTTAGCCAAGTTGGTGGGCATGACTCCGTGGCCTGCCTGAACTAATGCTATGCTCCATTTTTCAAGAAAATGCTTCAGGTTTGTTGAAATTGCATGTGAAGTCAAGTTTCATAAAGATATTTAGCCTAATGATCTGTCTTGTCCTCTTAGGGTTAAGTCCCACAGCTGTGGTCTCTAGTCAAAAGAAACATAATTCATCCAATGGTATGTCTCACACTGATGGTGAATGATGGTCTTACTCACAGTCATTAACATTTCAAAGCATGGTGAAATCATTGTAAATTTAAAAATACATTTCATTATGAATATGTTAATATATCATGTATCCTCTGTACACATTGTCTTTTTAACATTGTCTGTTCTCTTTCCTTGCAGAGAGTGATGGAAAAATGTGAATCAGTGAATGGTGTAACTGGCTCACATTAGGATGTATTGATTCAAAGACATCAATTCCATGGTGTTATTCATTGCCTCGATGGGAGGCAGAAACCAATTTCATTTCTTGTTAATGAAAACAAGATTACAATGCAGTGCTATTTCAATATTGGTGGCAGTACAGTATGTTAATCAATATACTAATTTTGACATGGACTTGGTGAGAAGGCTTTGTAACATATCTGCTTCGGATGCCTGCCATATTAAACTAACACATGAAACCATATTGTCATAGAATCCACCACAAATTGCTGTATTGAGCTGTTTGTACGTATTGTTATGTGAGCGCAATATTGAATGTATTTAATATCATCTTATCCACTGTGTGCTTAGTGAGAGTTATAGTGATGGGCTGAAGTGACTGAGAAGTCAACTCTCCTGAATTGCTCAATTGCATTTGTACTAAAAGAGACTGCAGTCACTTGTCTGTTGTGTTTTTGTCAAATAAGAGCAAGTCTACTTGCCTTCCCAGTGCCATAGATCTGTGCTGTGCATCCTTTAATAGCAGAATGTTGCAAGCTTAAACTTTTTTTAATCAGAGTACGATACGGTAGTGGACACCATGTCACTTGCATATCAGTATTCCTTTTGGTTACTTGAATAGTGCTGCAGACAAAAAATGTTTACAAGTGCAACTTCCCTGAAGCAACACTTATTGATGTAGCCTGGTCAGTTCTACCTGTTGTTATTTTATAAATGTCAGCTATACAGTAAAATGTCTGTTGATTTTTATACTCTACTTGGCTTATGAAGTCTGGCAATTCAAATAAAAGCAACAACAATTTCCCCTTTTCTCCTTTTCCTTATGTCACTTAATGACTGTTCTTGAATGCAACCACCAATCAATCAATGTATTGTTTATGGTGCACTATCACCATGCAACATGGCCTCAATACACTTTACACTAACAAATTAACATATTTAGGGGGGGGGGGGGGGTGAAAACAAACAAAACAAAAACATGATGCCTGATGGAGCAGTGAGACTCGCCAGTGTACCCGTAACTTGGCACAGACATTACAAACAAGACATTACAAACATGTTTACAAATAATAGTACAAAATAAAAGGGATGATGTAAGACTAATCATAACAACACACACACACACAAGAAAACTTTGTTATTTAATGTTTAAGAGAATCTAGGCACAGAACTTGAACACCTTTCATGTGCGTATGTATCTAGGGCTTTGCTTTGGTCCCCACTGTGCAGTGTGGGACAACCTGAGCTTAGCCTACTGTGGATGACCTCATAGGCTAGTAAATGCTCCAAAAGACGTATGTTTTCCAATAATCATCTTCAAGCATCTTAATCTGGCTTATACTGTCTTAAATTGTCAATTTAATGAATACTCTGACAATGTTACTAATAGTGCCTGCATTTTTGTCCATTAAAACAGGACTGTTATGGTTTCATCAATCAAGTCATAAATCTGAGGAGGAGGGACAGGCTAGCTCTGTCTTAAAGACATTCAGAGATTATGTAAGCTTAATCAGCAAAGCTAAAATATCATTCATAGATATGTTAAGTCATCTAGGTCAGAGGGATATAGGCTATCCATTGTTGTTTTGCCCAGCACAGGGAAGGAGGTCGGAGGAAACCATTTGTATAGCATACTTGCTTATCTATACATCACATGCTAAAATGAACATTTACCCTATTCCATTTGGTCACTCAATAATGTGACTAAATGTGACCATATGAATTCGCTGCTCTCTCATTTTCAATTAATAGAACGGTCACGTCAGAGTAACTTCTAGCTGTAAACTTACTGTTGTGTAACAGCATTTAAAGCAATAACTGAAGAGATGTACAGGTGACCAGCATTTGAAGGAACCCCAATGATGTGTGATGAGTCTTTACAGAGAGCAAACTAACTAAAGCCCATACTAGAGGGAGATATGGAGAAACACTTTTATGATTTGTACTTCATATTATATCATCTTAACTTTTTGCATTAAATACATTCAGGTCATGTAAAATTGAAGCTGGCGAGGACTCTGAAAGACTAAAAGACAAAAATCAAAGTTTCGTCCTTTAACTGTTTTTTTATGCATCTGCTAAGAGCTTTTAGAGATCTTACCATCTCATTTCCACTGGTGCCCAGCAATATTTTTATGGAACCACCAGAACAGATCATGGACCACATTATAGGTGTTGTCTTCAGCAATATGGGCACAGGCAGCGCAGATGGGCTGTGTAAATTCATTGTGTGTTGTTAGAAGATGAGGTGTAGCTCTGAAGTATTTCCTCCATGCAAAGAAACGCATATACATGTCTTCGTTCTGATTCAACTGATGCAGGTACTCAGCCAAAGCTTTTGGATTAGGGAAGTCATCCACATGGATGAACGAGTCTGCGGGAATAAACTGTTCACAGTTCTCCCTGGACGCACCTAAAACTACTGGCACAGTCCCACTGACCATTGGTCCATTTAACTTTTCTGTGATGTAGTCCTCATGAATAGAGTTCTCAAAGGCCAGGTAAAATTTGCAGCTAGCAATGGTAGAGTAATAGTCTTCATACCTTAGAAAAGTTGCCCCTGAGACAGCTTGACCATATACTTTCACATCAATATGCTTCTTTAGTTCATGGTAATAGTTCAGTCGGGTTGATGCACCGGTCCCTGGAATGTTATTGCTTGCAATCCAGCAAACAATTTGTTTTTTCTGTGGAAGCACAAATTGTTCCTGACTTCTCACAATGCTCAGTTCATAGCGAGTAGTAATGTCTAAATCTCGTCTGTAGGTCAAAGTGAGATTGAACAATCCATCCAATCCAGCTTTTCTGGCAGTGTTGGTTGGAGATTCAACATTGTACCAGATCCACTTTTGGAATGCTGGTCGTGGATCCTTAGGAAGATTGTTGAGATCCCATGCGATGGTCTTATGATAGAAGACAACTCCATCTGCAGCACGGTACAGGGAGCGATCATCTGTGAGAACGCAGCTGTCTATGTTGAAATAGGTTTTGCAGTCTTTGAAGTCAAATTTGACACCCTGCGGCCACAACCAGATCAAAAGAATGGGTTTCTCTGGCTTTGCCACAGTCACATTAGGTACCTTTGTGAAATAATTTGGACAGACTGTGGATGACTGATTGCCAATGGAGTATAAAAACAGCGGCATAGTTATCAGTACACAAGCAGCAAAAACGATGTAGAAAAGCACTTTCTTGACGTCAGTGGTCGTAGAAGTCATTGCCAACTGTAATGCAAAATTACATAGAATAAATCATTCACACAAAATGCTGAAGTCAGGTAAAACTAAATTCAAGCTGGAGAAATATAGTATATAAATATAGTACATAAACAAGAGAGGCTATAAGGAAAGCTAAAAAAAAATCAGTTAAATCTTTAAAGATTGTATACTGCTCAGCCCCATGACACTCAGGTCTTCTCCTTACTCCTTACAGCCCTCCACTTTTAGCTCAGGCTGATGCCACCTATTAGCCCTTGTCAAGTTCCACCTTTCACCCATTTATCTCAATTTTCTGTTTTTATCTGTTTATTTTATTTTAGTTCATTTTACTTCTATTATTTTATTTTTGTACATGTGTCTTCCATTTGTATTATGACCTTTACCACATTTTGTTTTCATTTGGTTTGTTTATCTATTTTACAGTTTTTCACAATTGCTAAAACACTAAACACCATTCTCTGAACCAAATTCTCAGTTGCCTGAACACATTTCTTGAATCGATTCCCCTTTTGGCAAAACCTTTTTTTGGTAACCACAAGTGGCAAAAGGTAAACACAAAGAAACACGCATTAAACACAACTCAAAATTGATCACACTTGTTTCAAATGATGTGACACAACCAATATTTTAGAGTGTAAACTTGTTGCTGAACAGTGCAGGTTCATATCAACAATGAACAGAATCAGTGAGGCATTCAGAGTACATTGTAGGCTGTAGACTGCAATCTACTTCTCATTTACAGTATTGAAATGCCTGTCTTTTCCTGTATACAGGTTTTCACAATTTGAAACCTTCCACCCTTTTCTCAAAACTGCACATAAACCCCCATTCTAAATACTTTATGTTTACTGGATTTAATCTTGAGTGAATGTTGAAACCGATTCAAGAAATGTGTTCAAGCAAGAGTTTGGTTCAGAGAATGGAGTTTAGTGTTTTAGCCATTGTGGAAAAACTGTAACGTATAGATAGCATTTGTGCTTTGTTTGTGTTGACCTTTGCCACTGGTTATTATTATGCATCACATGTGCATCACAATGCAAAATGTGTTTTATTGCATGAGAATGTCTTTAGAGTTTTGCAAAAAGAGTCTGAGATCTGCAAATTGTGTTTCATATGTGAAAACCGTTTAAGGTTTTGCCAAAAGGGTGATCGAGAAATATGTTCAGGCAACTGAGAATTTGGTTCAGAGAATGGAGTTTAGTGTTTTAGAAATTGTGAAAAACTGTAATAGTTTTTTTATGAGATGTCAACATCATGGAGTAGCCTAAGTCAAGGTCCCTAGAAAAAAAACATAATAATATCAACATAATAAACATACATCAACAAAAAACATGGGTAAAAAAAACATGGGTAACACTTTATAATAAGATGCCATAATAATAGCAAACTAGTCATCACCTAACCCTTTGTTAAAATTTGTAAATTGTTACTGAAATATCTATTTGGCAAATTAATAGTTTTCTGTCTATTGCCCCCACAATCCAAACACCCACCACCCCCAACACTCACACATATGGCGAGCCTAATGTGAACATTTATTCTGATATCTTGATATCAAACATAATTGTCATGTACATGTAAGCCATTTTTGTCAACTAGTTAACTAGTGAGCTATGTTTATGTGAACTAGTTAACTAGTGAGGGCCAAGATATGCACACTAGTTAACTAGTGGGAGCCAAAATGCTCACTAGTTAACTAGTGAACACATTTTTTGCTTCACTAGTTAACTAGTGAGAGGCAGATATGTCCACTAGTTAACTAGTGAGGGCAAAAATGCATACTAGATAGCTACACTGCAAAAACTGCTTATCTAACAAAATCTAACCAAGTGTTATTAATCTTATATCAAGATAAAAAAAACTAGTTGGTATTGTTTTCAGTATAAAGAGACTTACCTAGCGCTTTCTTGTGAAATCATTTGACTTAATTTTAAAAATATTTGACTTATTTTAAGACATCTCATCTTGAAAACAAGCAAATTTGTCTGCCAGTGCGTTAAGCAAATTTGTCCTAAAAACAAGCAAATTTGTCTGCCAGTGCGTTGAGCAAATTTGTCTTGATAAGACTCCTTAAAATAAGTTAAAGTCTTCTTAAATTAAGTCAAAATGATCTTTTGAGAGGGCGCTAGGTAAATCTTTTCATACTAAAAACAATACCAAATAGATTTTTTAATCTTAATATAAGATCAATAACACTTGGTTAGAATTCATTTTTTGCAGTGTAGATCAAGGCTTTTGGGCCAAACTAGTTAACTAGTGACAGCAAAAAATGTGCACAAGTTTACTAGTGAAGGCATAACTCACTAGTTAACTAGTTGGAGTAGGTCAATGTCACTAGTTAACTAGTGAACATAAATGGCTTACTAGCTAGCTAGGTGATGGCAGCAGGCTCACTAGTTAACTAGTTGATGCATCCTTTGTCCAAACTAGGTCATAAATGTATACTAGTCAATTAGTTGAAGACAAAATTCATACTAGTCAACTAGTGGCGCAGAATTCAAATTAGGAGGCGGTGAATTCTGGAAATTGAGGCATTTTATTGGCTCCCTATGTCCAAATAGAACATGACAACCAATCACAGCACAGAATTACACAAAATACCACCCACAACATTTGCATGTGGCACACAAGTTAACATGCTGGCCAAAGGAACTTTAGCTAGTAAACTAGTGGCTTCATTGTGACACTTACATGTAAACTAGTGAAGGCAAAACTGCTCACTAGTTAACTAGTGAAGACACAAATGCCCACTAGTTAACTAGTGAGGTCTAAAAAGTGTCACTAGCTTAAATGGACCAATCAAAATCCTTGTTCCGCCTTCTTGATTTGCATGCAAGTGTACGACATTGCGCACTAGTTAACTAGTGGCCATTGTTACGTTCCACTAGTTAACTAGTGGCACAAAATGCCAGCTGTTTGTGTATTTATTCAAATTCCACTAGTTTACTAGTGTGAGGGGCATTTTTCTCCTGTTAGTTCACTATGGACAGTGTTTTGTCCTCACTAGCTAACATGTAAGGCTCAAAATGCCCTCTACACTGCAAAAAATGAATTCTAACCAAGTGTTATTAATCTTATATTAAGATTAAAAAATCTATTTGGTATTATTTTTAGTATGAAAAGACTTACCTAGCGCCCTCTCAAAAGATCATTTTGACTTAATTTAAGAAGACTTTAATTTATTTTAAGGAGTCTTATCAAGACAAATTTACTCAACACACTGGCAGACAAATTTGCTTGTTTTTAGGACAAATTTGCTTAACGCACTGGCAGACAAATTTGCTTGTTTTCAAGATGAGATGTCTTAAAATAAGTCAAACATTTTTTAAATTAAGTCAAATGATTTGACAAGAAAGAGCTAGGTAAGTCTCTTTATACTGAAAACAATACCATAGTTTTTTTTTATCTTGATATAAGATTAATAACACTTAGTTAGATTTTGTTAGATAAGCAGTTTTTGCAGTGTGTCTTGTGCGCACTAGCTAACTAGCGAGCTGCTTCACTGCCACACATGCAAACTAGTGAGACTTCAATTGTTCCACTAGTTAACTAGTGGACAAAAACAGTCAGCTTGTTTCTCTTTTTAGGTGTAACTAGTTAACTAGTGAACAAAATATACATGCTATTAGTTAATTAGCAAGGCCCACAACACCCTCACTAGTAAACTAGAGGGTATTTTTGCCTTTACATGTTAACAAGTGACCATTTTGGCATCTCACTAGTTAACTAGTGGGGCTGAAATGGCCTTCACTAGTTAACTAGTGGGCGTTTTTGAGCACACTAGTAAACTAGTGACACTTTTTGCACCTCACTAGTTAACTAGTTTAATGGAAATTGCCATCACTAATTCACTAGTGGGTGTTTTGGTGCACACTAGTAAACTAGTGACACTTTTTAGACCTCACTAGTTAACTAGTGGGCATTTGTGTCTTCACTAGTTAACTAGTGAGCAGTTCTGCCTTCACTAGTTTACATGTAAGTGTCACATTGAAGCCACTAGTTTACTAGTTAAAGTTCCTTTGGCCAGCATGTTAACTTGTGTGCCACATGCAAATGTTGTGGGTGGGATTTTGTGAAATTCTGCACTGTGATTGGTTGTCATGTTCTATATGGACATAGGGAGCCAATAGAAAGCCTCAATTTCCAGAGTTCTCCGCCTCCTAATTTTAATTCTGCGCCACTAGCTGACTAGTGTGAATTTAAGCTTGAACTAGTTTACTAGTATACATTTATGACCTCACTAGTTAACTAGTTTGGACAAAGGATGCATCAACTATACCACTGAGCCTGCTGTCATCACCTAGCTAGCTAGTAAGCCATTTATGGTTCACTAGTTAACTAGTGACATTGACCTACTCCAACTAGTGAGCAGTTCTGCCTTCACTAGTTTACATGTAAGTGTCACATTGAAGCCACTAGTTTACTAGTTAAAGTTCCTTTGGCCAGCATGTTAACTTGTGTGCCACATGCAAATGTTGTGGGTGGGATTTTGTGAAATTCTGCACTGTGATTGGTTGTCATGTTCTATATGGACATAGGGAGCCAATAGAAAGCCTCAATTTCCAGAGTTCTCCGCCTCCTAATTTTAATTCTGCGCCACTAGCTGACTAGTGTGAATTTAAGCTTGAACTAGTTTACTAGTATACATTTATGACCTCACTAGTTAACTAGTTTGGACAAAGGATGCATCAACTATACCACTGAGCCTGCTGTCATCACCTAGCTAGCTAGTAAGCCATTTATGGTTCACTAGTTAACTAGTGACATTGACCTACTCCAACTAGTTAAAGCAACACCAAAGAACTTTTCCTCTGTCGCACGCATTTGCTCATCCAGCACCAGCTTTGCAAATAACAATGTCCACAGACAAGGTAGAATATGTTGCATGATTTTATGAAAGTACAATGTATTACAACATTAGATGCAAGTCAACTTTGTAGTTTCTCATGTCTCATTCCATCGAACTACAGATCCGCTACCCGATCCGGCAAACTTACATAGTGCGGTTATCGCCGATAGAGGGCCAATGCGAAAGCGAATGCAGGAAGTGCCTTTCACCCTGTTACGAGTTGATGAACCACTGAAACGATTTTGGAAACATTATTTTAAGGTACAAAAAACTCATTGGTGTTGCTTTAACTAGTGAGGAGTTTTGCCTTCACTAGTAAACATGTGCACATTCCTTCAACTAGCTGACTGGTATGCATAGTAAAATATAGAAGTCTTTAATAGAGCATTTATAGAAGCATTTCAATGTCCACTAGTTAACTAGTGAACACGCTGAGCATTACTAGTTAACTAGTAAGATATGAAACATATGAACTAGTTAACTAGAGAGAATTTGGGTCTTACTAGTTAACTAGTGGGCATTTTGGCTGTCACTAGTTAACTAGTTCACACAGAAATGGCTCACTAGTTAACTAGTGGACAGAAATGGCTTGCATGTACCTGACAATTATGCCTGATATCAAGATATCTGAATAAATGCTCAATCGGCTTGCCATACACACACAATCTCTACACAGCCTAAGCCACAACCCACCTCCCCAATCCCTCAATAATCCCTCCCCAATGTCCAATATGCACTTTACATCTTTACAAACACAATTTCATTGCATTTCTTACACCAGTTACTATGGTGTAACTATTATCTTGTGCCAAATATATATTTTAGTAACAATTTCCAAATATTAACAAAGGATTAGGTAATGCCTAGTTTGCTATTTATTATGGCACCTTATTATAAAGTGAAAACTCCAGTAAAACACTCACAAAGGCTGTTATGTTTACAATTATTACACAACTACAATTGTTGGGCCAGCAATGTTGGCAAAAATTCTAGTTGGTATTGTTTTCAGTAGAATGAAACGTATGCTTTCTCGTAAAATCATTTTACTTAATTTAAAAGAGTTTCACTTATTTTAAGATGTCGCATCCTGAAAACAAGCACATTTGTCTATCAGTGTGTTAAGTAAACTTGTCCTAAAAACAAACAAATTTGGCTGCCAGTGCGTTGAGCAAATGTGTCTTGATAAGACTCATTAAAATAAGTTAAAGCCTTCTTAAATTAAGTCAAAATGATCTTTAGAGATTGCACTTACGTGGTAGTGAGTAGAGGGTCCCTAAAGCCAAACCGAAGTATCCCGAGGTCTTTATGTGGTCAGATAGAGAGTCCAGAATGAATTTCATCAAGGCAGTACCTTTCCGGAAATGTTGCCATCTCGATTGCCAAGTGTGCTCTTGAAAAACATAGTCCAGTCCATACAACTTCATTTCAATTTCAAAAGAAATACTGGACTATGTTTTTTTTTTTTTTTAACGGCGACGAAATTGTGAATTTCCAGAGCACACTTGGCAATCGACTCTTACCGACATTCCCCTAAAGATGGCAGCAAAGATGGCAACATTTCCGGAAAGGTACTGGCTTGATGAAATTCATTCTGGAGCTTTTTTAGTCAGGGGGCCAATTCTGAAAAGGGCTTCCGTTAAGACTTTTTTAGACATGTTTTGGTACAAGCTGTCACCCTATTTTTTTTTTTTTTGGTAGAAGACACCCATAGGTAAGATATTAGGGTGGTTGTCAAGGTGATTTTTTTTGTGACTTGTATAAGCAATTTCAGGCCAATCTTTTGGTTTCCTGCTCAACACTACATGCCAACAATAAATGTTGAATATCTCCACAACCACCAAGGACCATATACATAATAAAGGTATCAAATGAAAGCTAACACTCATGGGCTGAAAGCTAAAGCACACAGTGAACTGCTTAGGTCTGTGCATAAAAGAAAGAATACATTTGGCTAACCAGAAAAGTATCAGCAGGGAATGTCTAATAAGGGGAGAACTTCCACTCTCAGAAAACTTCCGGTTCTGAACTGGTTGCAGTTCCTTCTTTGGTTCCACATGAGGGCGCTCGCAGGCGAGTCCAGAATGAATGGAGGTCTATGGAGCTGTACCCCTCAAAATACACTTTTCTCGGGTTATATTGTTTTTTCAAGTAACTTGAATATTGTATTCAAAAGGGGAGGCAAATAAAATACACTTGGTTGAGTATTATATTTTTTAAAGTCACTTAATTGCTCTAAAAAGCCTTTCAAACGTGTCAATGATGTCATTCATTAGCACAATGCTAGCGTGTCATGAGCAACAATGACCCAACCTGTAAGAAAACGAAAGGACATGACTCCCGGATTATTTCACTTTTGATTGATAATCCATATCCATTTTGCGAAAAATAAAATAAAATCTGAGGGTTTCAGTCGTTAAATAGGTGAAAACAATACATTTAGCCATGTAGCTCCATAGGACCCCATATTTTGGCCTCGCCTGCGATCGCCATCTAGGTGAACTCTGGTGAACTGCAGCCAAATTCGGTATGTATGGAATTAATAGAGAGTGGGGAGGCTCTCCGTAGACGGGCTCTGGTATTAGGGGTTTGCATGGCGTGTCATCAGATCTGGAAGTCGCCATATTGGAGATACTCGCCTCATTAGAAAGCATTAGGCACTGAAGTAAATCCCTAACATCGTCAAGGAAAATGGTTAATTATCGCCGTGTTTCAGGTTGTACCAATAGGTCAGACTGAGAAAAACATCTGGTGTAGGTATAGACTTCCAAAATGAATGTGATTGAACAAATATGATGTATGATTTCTGTTAAAATATCAATGCATTTCCGCTGAAGTGTCTATTATATTTTAGTTTTATATATTGTGTTTTCAATGCACATTATAAATAAATGGGACATTTGTTAAGATTTATATCGGCTTTTTAGTTTTTTAGCAAAAGTATTTGAACAAGGTGAGACTGGTGAAATGCACCTTACTGCTGTGGTGTAGTCTAGTTAGCTGTAGTGGGTATACTGTGATCAACCCCAAATGTTAATACCTATCCTTGCCTATTTTAAGTGGGTATACTGACATGGTGATGCTTTTTAAGTGGGTATACTGCATAGTCCTGCATATAACGTAGACTACACCACTGCCACACTGAACAAAGGATTTTCTGTGCATGGATGTTGACCGGTTCTTGGCCCCTCAGCGTATGATGTGGCCCCTTTGTGGCCCCTGTCTCAGAAAAATCCTAGAACCGCCGCTGTACTGTGCAAGACAGCGAGCCAGACTTTCTAGACTTTCTGCCAACAAAACAGTTAACCATGCATGTAGCCTAAGGAGTGTCCAAGGTTAGCCATTCATGTTTGGCTTGTTATGATGAGCTATTACGGTTGTTTTGTTGACACTACAACAGGTTAGAATGTGAAAGCCGAAAATATTGTAGGTGTGCCAGACCGACGATTGGATATCACAGGCACACCCGGGCAGATATGGTTATGTTATTTAGCAGACAAAAGCGACATACAATACAACAACAATACAAAGGCAAAGTATCCATGGCTACGCCCAAGGGCCACCAGACACTATAGATATATAAAATGATTAAAATGTGCACTGTCCAACTTGATCTAACTATACTGTGTAGCCTACATAATCTGATTTTAATATGTACATTTAACATTTATTTTCTATTTGGTCTGTTATGAAATTATGCGTTGACCCATTTAAGCACAGCTCAGTTTTAAGAAACTTAAATATGTGCATGCTTAGCATTTTGTGAAAAGAAATCATTAAGGCTACATTGACAACCTCTTAACCGTGAGCTGCATGTATATTATCTGATTCTAATATTTACAGATATCTAGGCGATGTAAGCAGTTCAGTTTTAAGAAATGTTTAAAGCCGAAAGACCATGTTGAATTTTGCTACAATTTATTTCAAAACCGGATTACTCTGGAACAGCTAACTATACACGGGAATGCATTACACCTTTGTGTTTGGTAAGGTCTGCTGTTTATTCTGATATATGGTTTTTCATGTGTTGCGTGAAGAGTGTGTAGGCCTATTCCACCAAGACGAATGGATGTGGAGATGGGCGCAGAGAATAATTATTACATCTCTTATTTTTCTCGCGAACTGTTTATCACAGCAAATAGTGGCTATCTAGCACCGTTTAAAACAGGGGTCTCAAACACCCGGCCCGCGGGCTAAATCCGGCCCGCGTCCTGCCCAATTCCGGCCCGCGACGTATGACAAAATAATAATGTAATCCGGCCCTTGAGGCTATTAATTGCGACAAACAACGATACTGATTAAAATAGACGATAGATCCAGGTACGGTGACAAATCTCATTTGTAGGCCTACTCTGCTCCACTATGTGCAAGACATCCATAGCTTGATTCAAACCCAAAATCGCTGCGCAAAGTTTTCAGGAAATACTTGTATTACACGCGAGAAACACAAAGACGTGCATATGTAATGACGCGGAAGCGATGCAGGCCATAGTGTTGCAGAAATTGAAGCAGAAATTAAGCAGAAATAGGCCTACACCAAATCACGTGCGATGAAGTCTTAGGTAAGCTATGTTATTCACCTATTCTAATTCTGAAGGAGAATATCCTTTTGGAGATTATGATCGATCGTCTATGACAGTGATAGTCACGGTGCGTCTGTGAATGGAGGTGCGTGTATACAACGGTGTCCACTAAGCATGCCCAGTCTGCCCAACATAGCTTGGAGGTTGCAGTGGTAATCGTGATGATAGTGTCCGTAATAGATGTGGTACAGACAGCAGGGCTAGTAGAAATAGGGCTCTGAAGAACTACAAAGTCACCCGCAATATGATGCGAACTTCTGGGTACTGCAGATTACCCGCGATAGGAACTGTTTGACCAGAATACTTTATTGTAGGCCTATATTGTTGTAATCTATACTAAACCACAACATATTAGGTGTTGGTATACATCTTAGGTGTTTTCCTGTTAATTTGTTATGTGGGTAATATGAAAAAAGGAAAGTAAACCTGCTTAAATATGTTCATCCAGTATTTACTGAAAGGTGCATAATTTGAGGTGCTTGCCATCCAGTGACAAATTACATGGGTAAATTTACCCCCTTCATAAACTTTTGTTTTACTCAAAGATTTTTACATTTACAGTAGGGCTTCATCTCTGACCACTTTCAAGCCATGGCCTTTTGAAATTTTGATATAAAAATCCAATGGTGTTGCTTTCTGAACCCTGATGCCTAGTTTGCCAGGTTTAAAAAAGTTATGAGAGGAAATATTTTTATTTGGTGTGAAACACACACACATACCTGTTTTTATGTTTTTCATTTATTTTATAATTTGTATTAATATTTATTTTATCATTATTTTATTTATAAGCTAAGGTTGCTAGCATAGGTGTCTAAAACTAGATAAAAACACTTGCACTTTCTTTTTGCAGTTTTGTGTGGTATTTGAAAAAAAGAACATGCATTTTCAGAAATAGCCGGCCCTCCAATCAGATGACGTTGGCAGAATTGGCCCCCAGCTCATTTGAGTTTGAGACCCCTGGTTTAAAAGCTGAGAAAAGGCTCTTTCGTGTGACACATGTGTGATGAGTAGCCTACTTGTCGAGGAGTTCAACAGAGAAGAATGGGTGAATTTGGACGCACTTCATATGCCGAAGTGAAGCTGAACCGCTGCGCAATGCTGCGCAGGAGACTGCGGCTCACTGGTAGTTATTATAGGTAACTTCAAATCAGCGCGATTTACCCTTATAGGCTACTGCACATTACAAGATCTGTACGAGATGATCCGCAGCACTGAATATTGGTGGGGACATTTCAGTCGTAATTTGATATTGGTGTGGACACGTCCTTTGGTCCCCACGCAAATTTACCCCCATGGCTACGCCACTGCTTTGTGTAATGGAATTGGTGAGTCTTGAAGTCTTGGCTAGGCTTGGCTAACTACGCTTGGCTCTTATGAGGTTCAGGTGGGCAGAAATAGTTCTACCTATTTCATTATTAATGTAAGGAATTATTAAGGATTATTAATGTGATTATTAATGTGAGGGGTTAAATATTAATACTGGATAGGTTGTATGCTTGTACCAAAAAGTGTCCGACAAAGTTTTAATATCAGTTTTGGCCCCCTGACTACTAGGCCTACTTCACATAGCGTCAGGCACTCCAACGGAATTGGCAACATACATGCAAAACTCAGCCCCAACAAGATATGCAAAACTATCTCAGCAACGGAGAAATTAAACTGGTTCAACTGGTCTCAGAGATATGAGGAAACATTTTGTGTGTATTCGCATGTTCGCAGAGGAACAGCACCTATTTTTGCGCAGCGCTAGTTATGTATTTTTAACTGGAGATGTTCAGGACTCTGAACCGCACACCGCGAATCTGCCAATTTCTTTCTTTCCTTTACCGAAATGCATTAAATGAGGATGAGATCGAAGGTGAAATGTAGAATAAGAAAAACAGAAATGCTTCGGACTTGGTGTGCAATTCCTGTGCATAACTTTTCCAAAGAAACTACAGTGTCTGAAGCAGGTGCTGTGCAATTTCAGGCAAACACTTGAAATTGGTATTGAGAACCAATGAGTTAGGCTAAAACAACTGCATTATTTACTGTATTTAAGCATTTGTGACCTATAGACCTAGTGCAGTAGGCTAAGTTATGTGTATCTCATCACTTACCATTTGCTGAGAAATGCAATGTGTGGTCAAAGCAACAAACACAACAGTTCCAAAGCTGGTCTATAAATGTCCTGGAAGGTGTAGGTAAATCAATGCCACCAGCTCCTTCACATTGCCACTTATAATCAGCTCTGGTATTCAGGTTGTTCCCGTTGCAGAACAGGTCCAACGAGGAGGAGGCACTAGGTCAAGCCCCACCTCTCTCCTCGCCATGGGCGTAGATTTGCGTGGGGACCGAAGGACGTGTCCACACCAATGTCAAATTACGACTGATTTTATTCTCTGCGCCCATCTCCACATCCATTCGTCTTGGTGGAATACACACTCTTCACGCAACACATGAAAAACCATACAAAACCAGCTCAAGGTTAAGAGTTTGTCAATGTAGCCTTAATGATTTCTTTTCACAAAATGCTAAGCATGCATGTATTTAAGTTTCTTAAAACTGAGCTGTGCTTAAATGGGTCAATGCATGATTTCATAACAGACCAAATAGAAAATAAATGTTAAATATAGCCTACATATCTGTACATATTAAAATCAGATTATGTAGGCTACACAGTATAGTTAGATCAAGTTGTTGGACAGTAGCACATTTTAATCATGGATAGTTGGACAGTAGCACATTTTAATCATTTTATATATCTATAGTGGTTGGTGAAAGAGTTGAGTGGCTTTTTTTATAAGCCTTTTATACAATACGTATCGGTATCCGTTTTTAACGTGTAAGATACGGCTACATCAATACGTGAAGCCCCTTATCGGAAAAAAACTGAAATGAACCGGTCGTTATATCGATTTACTTGTTATGAATCGGTTAACAACATTTTCTGCTCGCTCAGACTCTCATTTACGTTCCAAGCAGCGCGTCCGTCCCACTTCCGGTTTTGAAACTACATGTGGTACGGAATTGTGGGTAATGCAGTTCGTTTTTGGTTACATTCATTGCCTAAAGTTGTCAAATGACCTCATTACCCATACATCTACTGCAACTTAAGCATGTGACAACTTGCACTCGGTCGGCTTTTGTTTTTCGAAATCCAGCGCGAAATTAAACACTTATAGCATTCCTAAACAGCAACTATAGTCTGTAGAGTAGCCTTACCTTTGATGAAGGGATTTCCTTAATGTTAAATAATAATTTGGCCCTTGCTGCTAAAACGATGCACAAATTATTAGCCAATGATTTTGTTAATATTCACTCAGACTTGTGGCATTATAGGTTTCTGCATTAGGTCTACTTTTGGAACAAAATAAGCCCAGAGAGTTTTGATTTGTAGACCTATTTTATTCTTGTAGGGTAGGCTAGGCTATATAAGAAAAGGCCAAGAGTTTCTTAAGCACTTTTATTTTGGTATTGTCTTACCTCAACAAGGCTACAGCTCCATGAAAACAATCAGATATAACTATAAAATCTGTGAAAGATCTATAAAGTCTATAAAAATGTATTTTTATGTTGTATTTGGCTGCTGTGTTTGACTGAAATGTAGACTATACTTTTTTCATTTCAATACAGTATATGAAACAAACCTCAGTTTAGATAATCATATTCACACATTTTTTTTGCCTAATTGACAACCGTGACCATGATAATTGATAATATAAAATTAATGTGCACCATGAGCAAATGATAAAAAATCTTTCAGAATGCTTTCCATTCTTGAACTGCATCGAATCGTACTGAATCGTTTTTTATAAACATGTATCTTTTCTTGTATCGAATCGTGCCCATGTATCTAGATGCGAATCATATCGTCTTTTACATGAGAGATTCACACCCCTAGTACTAATCGGTACTTCAAGGGTACAACCCCAGTGAAAATTTAAGGTGGTACAACTAAAATATATGCACAACCAATAAGTACATTTAAATGTTTATTCTGGGGGATATTACACACAATACTCCACATGAATACAGGTACAATAAATGTTAACATGTTCATATTAAAAACACATTCATATCAAAACATCAAAGTATCTTATATCCATATCAATATACATATTCACGTAAAACATGTTATGACTCTTAATGTAAATGTAAATAATAAAACACTTTGGTTTACAATATTTTGCCTGAGTAGCCACATTGTGTTTATATGCAGAAGGAAAAAAATATATTAATTTGCACGATAGCACTAATAACACCTTTATATGATCTATAAAATACCAATATTTGAGTTAGTAATCACTCCAACAAACCTTGTATGCTTTCAAGTTCATGTTAAAGGAATTATCCGGAGTAAAATGCACTTTAGATCAATTTACGGATGATTGGGAGTACATACGTTGAGTTGACATCAAAATCATGTCATTCGGATGTGTTTTGAGAAAGTTCGATTTTACCGTTTTTAGTCAAAACTCATTTCGCCGCTACAAAACGCTATTTTTATACCTCTTCTACAGTTCCAAACAACATTACACTTACGTGGTAGTGAGTAGAGGGTCCCTAAAGCCAAACCGAAGTATCCCGAGGTCTTTATGTGGTCGGATAGAGAGTTGAGAATGAATTTCATCAAGCCAGTACCTTTCCGTAAATGTTGCTGCTGCAGCTGGCGTCTTTAGGGGAAAGTCCGTAGGAGTCGATTGCCGAGTGTGGCGTAACACGCTCTGGAAATTCACAATTTCGTCGCCTTTTTAAAAAAAATAAAAAATAGTCCAGTCCATACAACTTAATTTCAATTTCGAAAGAAATACTGGACTATGTTTTTTTTTTTTTTTTTTAAAACGGCCACGAAATTGTGAATTTTTTGCCTTTGCCATAATGTGCAACGTAACGCATGCGCTATGTGCGCACACTCACAGTTATATATATAAAAAAAAAAAATGCATTGACCATGGTGACAAGAAGTCCTCCCGGAGTTGTGCCTTTTATCATTACTTTCAGTTACAATAACTTTGTACACAGAGGAAATAAGCGAACAGCTACATGCAAGGTGCGTGGCAAGGTGCGTGGTATGTATCAAAATAAAATACTGTATTTTTGTATTTAGAAAATAGCCTACTCAAAATACTTTTCAAGGAAGTATAGGAAGCACTGCAAAAAAAGCTTTTTTTATCCCAAACATTTAGCCTATTAAAACTATATAGTAAAAAACAATACAATTTAGCCCCTGTCGTACCGTATGCAAGTTCATGTAGTGTGATCAGAATTAAGAATAATTCAAGAATTTACATTTACATTGTCATCTAGCTGATACTTATCCAACTGACTGACAGAGCTTTCAATAAATCATAATTGTGTATCTGTGCCGAAATTTGTAATTCAAGTCCAGTGCAGAACTGAATAAGAAAATCACACGGCTATGTATCTTGAAGTTCCAGTATGTGAGAGACTTGACGTGCCTCAATATCCAACCTCAAGTATGCAGCTAATAAGGAAATAGAATTGTTATTTAATTAAACAAGGTGAACTTCTCCCCACTGTGGAATGCAGAAAAGGATGCTACAAGGAAGGGAATTCCAACACACTCAACACCTTACCATCTATTGATGTCATTGTGGTTGAGATATCTGACATTTTTCTGTTGAAGATTGGCATGGAGACAATGGGACATGGTTGCCTTTGTCAGTGTCCTTATGTGAACTTGCAGAGGTAAACTTGCTCGTCTTTACTTGCGTACGACTTCACACCAGTGCTTCAGACCAGAGCTGATGGTTCAGCAATAGCCGTCACTGAAAAGCTGTAAGTGTTGTTGAACACAGCTGTTCTCACATTAGCTGATTGCGATAAACATAAACCATTGTTGCCTAATTACCAATTATTCATTACACCTGTGTGTAGTATCTACTTTTTTTGTGTTTTTCACATATAGTATTTTGCCGTATTTTTAAAATACAAAAATACACACCAATAAAGTATTTTGATACGAAATACAGAGCCATTTCCTTCAACCCAATGAAATACAAATGACAAAATACTATTTTGCATTTGAAATACATATTACATGTTTCAAAAATACTACCCATCCCTGGGAACAGGCAGATTACATCTTTCTAGTCGGCCATATGATGACATTAATAAGAGTGCAATGAGCTGCATTGAGCATAATAAACTGCATTTAGAATTCCAAATCCATATTTCTAGATATTTTGGTAAAAGTAACTTAAAAGTAATACAATAGTAGTGTAATGCCTTACAATTCAGAGACAGTAATATTATAATGTAATGAATTACTTTGAAATGTCAGTTATAAGTAATACATAATACATTACGATTTTGAAGTAACTTGCCCAACACTGATCTTAACCAAATACATTGCTATTGGACAAAAAAAAATCTAAAAGTTGTCTGTATTATTATAATTTGCATAATTTATTATGCAATACTTTTCTATATGTATTTAACATCAATAAGAAAAATACCATTACAAAAAAAACACAAAGTTGGGTAACTTACGTAGTCATTAGATCCTTTAGGAAAGGTAAGCTTACTTCCAAGTGGCATATTCTGCCTTGGTGGGTATCTGTGAGAAGGATTTAACGTTAGATTTACGTTAGACCATTATCAAGCTCTGAGTAACTTTATAACATTATAGAATGGTTCTGAGTTGCTCCCTCCAGCTTCTAACTCATAGACTGTATATATAGAACTGGACAGTGTGGTTGCATTCAGCAGTGTTCTATGGAATTGAAGCCGCCGAGGCGACGCCATCTTGGAAAATTTGCAACCAATTTGAAGTGCGGCTGCGCAGCAGAAGTTGAAGCATGCGCAGTGAAGAGGAGTCGCGGTCAGGCACGCCCACTCAGTTGCCACTCAGCGAGTTAAACACGCCCCTTGTCAAGTGAAACCCGCCCCCTTCTCCTTTCCACAACGCAGGTCGACTCGGCGCCGAAGGCTAGCTGGCTGGATGAATTTTGCGGCTGTGAGTTAACTAAACAGTACAAACAACAATCAGTTTGTTCTTGTCTGGTAAGTGTTGCGTATCAACTGAAAAGTTTTTTTTTTGTCTATTGTTGTTCTGAAATATGTCTAAGAGAGCTTATTATGTTCATTATAAACTGTGACAATTTAGTATGGTGAATACTAATGAGCTAACAACAGAAATACGGACAGCGAATTACATGCTAACGTTAGCAGCTACATTAACGTTACCGTCAACGGGAGGTTAAGTTAGTCGTTGAAGTGAAGATTAGCACACAGCTCCCGTAACAGTCGATGCATGATATACTTGGTTTTATTAGTTGTTGCTGTTTTCAAATATCTCAATCTTAATGTATGCCATCTCAACATGGAGTAACCATTGACTGTACATGGGGATTAATAACACTAGACAGTCAGTACAGTATATGATGTGATAAAGCAACGGTATGATGTGATAAAGCAACGCAAGTTAACGTTAACGTAATGTGAAGCATGGACCTCATCAACCCGTCATGTTAATGTAACTACTAGCCAGTTTGCCAGCGTTGCATTTTTTCTAACGTTAACGACAGACACCTCTGTTAGAGCTACTTCTGTGATGGTAGGTCGGTAGCATAGACTGTAAAAAATAGGTCGGTAGTTGTAGACCGCATAAGTGAATGATCGATAAATGAAACGCCTGCATTAAACACTACGTCAAGAACCAGTCACTTCCCAGGGATATCGGTGAACATTTGAGAAAGACCTTAGTTTATCATCTAACGTCCATGATCAGTCATACTGATAACGTTATTTTTCAAGCTGACGCAAGTTAATAACATTCCCACCGCATATTTAAATGTGTAGTTAACATTAGGTAGGCTGTGAAGTTTATTGCACACATATATTTAATTAATTGGTATTACTAGTGGTGTTGAGTGCCTGATTAGATGTTTTGTAATGTTGTAAAATTGTCTGACTAACTTTATTGTAACTTTCCTTTTTGCAGGTAAGATGGCTGAATGTACTGGAGGTGGCGGCAAGGTGGTCTCCATGGTCTACATTAGTCTGCAAGCAAGGGAATGCCTACGTGAAGTGGTTTGGCTGGGGTGGTCTGAGGTGGCATGTCCTCCTCCTTTCTGCAAGTCCCCTGACATCCATCTCCCTGACATCCTTCTGAAAACACATGACTTTCAATAACTTGCGTGGCACCAAGAAAGGTCTGCCGCTGCTCTGAACCTTCTGTTAATGTGACATCATTCATACTTGAGGCTGTACACATCCCTTTGTTTCTATTTTCTTTATTGATGTCACCCAAACTTCAACTTTCTGTATGCCCCTGAACTCACACAAATTGTAAATTGCAATGCGCCATTTAACCAGTGGTGTAGTCTAGTTAGTTAGTTGCAGTGGTGGGTATACTGTGAGCAACCCCAAATATTATTGAATACGTATCCTTGCCTATTTTAAATGGGTATACTGAGATTATGCTTTTTAAATGGGTTTACTGTGTAGTCCTGTGTATCACGTAGACTATACCATATTAAGGTATTTAAGTATTTATACTTAAATACCATATTGGTATTTAAGTCAGAGGCCATTGCTTAGTATTTAACTGTAGCCTACACAAAGATGTAGACGTTACAAGAATATTAATATCAGAATAATTATTGGTTGATACTAAATCAATATTGAATGTTTTTTTTTAATTTCTTTTGTGTGATATATCATTCAGAATGTTGCAACATGACTGGTCTTCAATCAGCCAAAGAGGACACATCGTAACTCCTCTCCTAGTTACTCTCCATTGGCTCCCTACAGTAGCCAGAATTAAATTTAAATCTCTCACTTTGGCCTATAGGACACTGACTGGATCTGCTCCTTGTTATTTTAATTCAATGATCAAGATATACATCCCCAACCGCCCACTGCGGTCTTCTGATGAGCGTCTGTTGTGTGACCAGTCTTAAACGCTAGGTCAAATTCAAGACTCTTTTCCTCAGTGGTTCCATGTTGGTGGAATGAGTTGCCCAGTGCTCTTCGTTCTTGTGATAGTTTTTGGTCTTTTAAGCACTTCTTATACATTATGGTTTGTATGCAGTAGTACTGTTTTATTTTCATTATAGGCTGTTGATTAATTTGACATTTGTTTATTATTGATATTCTCCTTAATGTAGTCTTACCATGTTATTGTTATTATATTATTGATTGAATGGGCATTATTATTTAATATTGCTTTCCCCCCTCATTTTCATTGTTTATTTCATTAGGCTATTGATTGATCCCTGTTTTAAGTGTTATATTGTTTTGTATTTGTTAAAGGTAACCATAACCATCATCATAATGTAGTATTTTCTTATGCACTTGAAACAAAGAATAAAAATGTTTCTTTAAACGTAGTACCACTTTAAACACATCACACACTGAACAGCAAAGTAGCTTCCTGATTATGTGTAAAATGTTTACAGAGTATCCTGATGTAGTAGGTCCATGTTCTCATATTTTTACAGCTGACATGAAGGCTGCAATATTACATTTTTGATTTATAATGGAGCACCCTCTCTGACTAGCAAGCCTGTGGTAGAGGCATACGATTACAGACATATTGAGAGAGCCTATCAATGAGTTGTCACAGTTTTCAATTTAGACGTATTATTTTGAAATGATGTACGTCTACGGGAGGATTACACATCACTGGCAAGACCTGATCAAATCATACCAATGCAAAATGCTTCTCCAGCAGTGCAATCGCAGGTAACAACGATACCTTAACGCATTTTCAGATACCGCTGTTCTGAGCATACTAAGCATTTGTAACTTTGAATCCCTCCTCACGTTAAGCTATGGTCCAATAATGTGTTCACTAAAACACAAGTAACATTATTTGTCGGGCTGATTCATAAATGGGCATACCGAGGTTGTCGACCTAGCAGGCTAGGTGGCGTTTATTGCCATTTGCAAAACTAAGCAAGAGTTAACGTTAATGAAACTTAACATCGCCTTCTCCAGTGACTTAAGCGTATTCAAATGAAGTTGCAACGATGATGGCGGCAATCACTGGTTACGTTAAACCATTTGAAACAAGTAGGACTGTAAATTATGGTGACTATGGCTAACGTCACTTCAATATAGCAGAGCCCTTTTACTTTACCTATCAACTGGCTAATGCTAGCATGATGTAGCATGCTATGAGCTAATATACTTAGCATCTACGAAAGAACAGCACATATCTTTTTTCACAAAGAATCTGTCACAACTAACAACGATGTCTCTTACAAACAACTACACAATGTATGACTATCAATTTTGTATTTAGTCAGACTGTGATAAGATATAGCCTAATGATAATAACAGCAACACTTATTTAGGTTAGATTATGTGTTGAAATCAGGTGTTGTTAAAATAAGTGAGCGATGACGTGGTAGTGTCTGCAGCCTATTTTTCAAGCTGACGCAAGTTAATAACATTCCCACCGCATATTTAAATGTGTAGTTAACATTAGGTAGGCTGTGAAGTTTATTGCACACATATATTTAATTAATTGGTATTACTAGTGGTGTTGAGTGCCTGATTAGATGCTTTGTAATGTTGTAAAATTGTCTGACTAACTTTATTGTAACTTTCAAGGTGGTCTCCATGGTCTACATTAGTCTGCAAGCAAGGGAATGCCTACGTGAAGTGGTTTGGCTGGGGTGGTCTGAGGTGGCATGTCCTCCTCCTTTCTCCAAGTCCCCTGACATCCATCTCCCTGACATCCTTCTGAAAACACATGACTTTCAATAACCTTCTGTTAATGTGACATCATTCATACTTGAGGCTGTACACATCCCTTTGTTTCTATTTTCTTTATTGATGTTGATGATTGATTTTGAAATGATGTACGTCTACGGGAGGATTACACATCACTGGCAAGACCTGATCAAATCATACCAATGCAAAATGCTTCTCCAGCAGTGCAATCGCAGGTAACAAAGATACCTTAACGCATTTTCAGATACCGCTGTTCTGAGCATAGTAAGCATTTGTAACTTTGAATCCCTCCTCACGTTAAGCTATGGTCCAATAATGTGTTAATGTGTTAGACGTTAAAACATAATGGACAAAGCGTCGTGTCTGCAGCCAGCCAGCTGTCAATCATAGGTGTAAACACGCCCTTTTTAGATTTGTTAATATAACATTAAAAAAAATAATTTCAGCGAGAAAAGAAAAATTGTGTGTATTGAAGCATCTTGAAAACTATTTTTTCGAATAAAAAGTTGTAGATACAAAAATAGTTTTAGGTGAGAAAAGTGACACGGAAAGTTGGCTACTTGGCCATTGAAATACATGGGGATGGGCGGAGTTACACATTGTACTGCAACCTGCAACCAGCCACCAGGGGGCTCTGGACTAGCGCATCTAGCGCTAGTCCAGAGACTAGCGCTTCACTCTTAACAGATGGCACACTGTCCAGTTCTATATATACAGTCTATGTTCTAACTAGATAAGTAATGACAAACAGGATGTTCTGGTGAACATAGGCAACTCAACTAATTCATTTTCACCTAAACAAAATGACAGTGCTGAGAGTGATCATGCTTACTGCATGTATGCACATACCAGGCTTCTTTCACCTGCACTACCGTTGATATTAAACCAGCCTTTCAGGGAAGTTAGCAAGTATGTATGGCTAACAGTGCTAGGATGCTCATATATCTATGGGCTAAGCTAGTTAGGATAATGATTGCTAGTGAAAGTTGGCTTCCACAAAAACGTAACATCGACATGGGAAATGACATGGAAAAGTAGATAAAACACACACACAAATCATTTCCTTACTATTTATCACGATAGTCATGCATTATTGAAGGAGTTTGAACTCCATTTAAAATATCTGAATTCATAGCTAACCTAGGCTAAGTTGCTAGCGAATGCTAATGTTAGCCTTTAAGCCAACAATCTAACTCCATTACTGTAACAGTAGGCTATTTACAATTTACAAACCGAATTTCGATAAATTGCAACTACACCTTACCTCTGAATAGCTTTGCCTCCTCTTCCACAAAGATTATTCCATCCTGCACATGTGTTTTCTCACACCAAGCCAAAGATCGCAATCTTTGACCAAGCTCCTCACTGAAAGTTGCGCCATTCCTTGATGAGTGAGATGAACAACGTTAAGGGGAAAAATAACGGTTGCTCCCGTCCCGAATCTCCTCCCTCAACAACTTTTGAGTGACAGGCCATGTACTTTTTGTAGCCTAGGTACAAATATAGTCCCTTTGCGAAAAGGTACATTAATGATCCAGGAACTGTACATATTAGTACTTTAGGGGCTCAATTTTGTTCCCTTTAAGGTACAGGGTCAAAAGTTGTACCTAAAAGAACAAAAATGTACCCCAACCGTACCGCTATTTTTTAGAGTGTAATGCAATTCAGTGAGACAGTTAGAATGCCTTTCAGTGTGACTTATTTTTGTGGAAAACATGTGCTGGACTGGGCTGCGGTCATATTTTGTACCGCTCTGCGGTACATCTAGTTTTCCATTATTCAGTAATGACTTGACCAAAACAAAATTCAAGTGAATGTAAATATTTTAATAAAAGTGTTCCATTCCAGTGTTAACCTGATTCAAGTGGATCTGTGTTTCATATGAAATGTATCATTATTAAATGTAAATATAGATCAGCACTTGCCTTGCAGTAACAATGAATTTATCAACATTCTTCTCACCACTGATAATGTGATTTGGACTTGAGACTGTATTTTGCTAGTGTTCTGTTTTCTTTCATTTTGGACACCTCATAGATTGAGTGACAGAACACCCTAACTTGTCATAGCCTATTATATTTACATATTTGGTATTGTTGGATTCAGTACAACCCCACCTTTCCCATAAGCCATCATATGTGTTTCTATGATAATCCCTGGTAAAGCAGCTACAAAGTAAATGAAAACATTCTGCATAGATATTCATTTTTTGCATGTCCGCTTATTTTAGGTGTATGTTTACATGTCTCTATTCATTCCATACATCAAGATATTCACATCCAGTCTTTTCTAGTAGGTAAAGCAACTTCCTGACTATAAACATGCCAAGTTTCAAAGCTCTCAGAGCTTGTGTGATTGATCTGCACTAGTTTATATGCCTTAACTCCCATATGGACAGGCTATATTTTAGTCCTTTTTTGGTTTTGGGGTGTATAACAATATCTGTTAATTTAACAATCTTAGCAGTAAAATATTTTAGCTAAGAATCCATTTCATATATGGGAGACCTTAGAGATAAGGAAAAACATTGTTGCGTTTAGTTCTACCTCCGGTAGGGGTATCTTAAAAATGTGGAGCCATCTCCTAAATGTAGGAAAAGGGCCGAGCCTACAAACAAAACTACATTTCCCTGTCCGCTTCACACGTTGCAACTGGAAAACGGAAGTTGAATTGTTTTGAATCCATCAGAGGCGGCGGCAGTGAACGAAAAGCTGTTGTTGAGCGTGAAGTGAAGTGGTACATGACAGGGTGATAGGCCACGATGTAACTCCAACCCCATTGTGAAATGTTAATTATCGAGCCTACTGTCACTTAGCATAGTTAGTTTTTAAACCCAATTTAAAGGTTTGAATAATCTAAAGTAGCAACGTGAAACAACTTGAGCGAAGTTAACCTATGAATGTATGCTAGCTAATTTAGCTATGGCTTCTAAATCCGATCATCTTCTCATCGTTGTGTCTATTCTCGAAGGTAAGCACCTTTACTTGTTTGACATTTGACTTTTAGCTTGGAAGACAAATCACAGACACTGTTTTAGCTAATTGTTTTTTATGTTTAATGCCCGTTGTAGTTGTCCAAGTCCTACAATGCAGTAACTTTACTGTTATTTGGGATAACAAGATACGTAGACATGGATAAACAAGCTAACGTTAACGTTATTCCAACGCTGATATGTTTGGCGTCTGTTGTCAGTGGTTTCCAGGTTGGATTTATGTGAGTCAGTTAGCAATGTTTAGGTTGGAAACCACGACGGAACATTTTCCAGTGACTTTAGGCTAATATATTCCATGTGTCGGATTACAAGTAACCCACCGGAGGCAACTTTATTCTATCAATTTCTCATTAAGTGCCTCGATGTGATGCTTTCATAGCCTAACACGGCACTGAAGTGATGTAATGTTAACTATCTTACGCACTTGTGTTATATATCGCAGTTTTAAATGTCTTTCACACACCTGCTCTTAATTCTTTCTATGAACGCAATTAGTTTGGTTTGTTTTCTCGTATCTTCGTGTAGGTCGTCACTTTCCCAAGATCCAGCGTCATACTGTAATAGTTCAGGCCAAGTTTGACGGCGAACAGCTTTCCACAGATCCCGTGGATCATAAGGAACAACCGCAGTTCTGCACTGAGTTGGCCTGGGAGCTTGATCGCAGGACTCTGCACCAGCACAGGTTGCTAGATGCAAACATTTGTTGTTGAAGGGAATGTGTTTTGTTCTGGATAAGCCAATGTTATTCAGAGTTTAACTGGTTCACCTTTCCCTTAGACTCCAACGTACACCCATCAAATTGCAGTGTTTTTCTGTGGACACAACCACTAACCAAAGAGAGTGTGTAGGGTACATAATTCTTGACCTCAGATCCATCCAGGAAATCAAACAGGTATGTCTTTGTTGCTGAACTGAATTAATATATCATTACTGATAAACATATAGGCCCATGTGTGCTAAGCAGTGCCCCTGATGCTACCACAGGCACTAATATGTTGAGTCTGTGACAACTTTGGATTTGGATAACTATGTTTTTAATTACATGGAGAAATGTATTTGACTTGAAGAAGACCTCTAATGTCATCTCTCAGCCTCCAAGGTGGTTTCCTTTGCTAAGCAGCAAGTACACCAAGCTAAAGCCAGCAATATTGCTGTCCATGGTGTTGGAGAATGATGAGAAGCAAAGCCCGGAGTCCTTTAAGGCCAGGAAGGCCCCACCAAGACAAGGTGTCCAACCTATTTTATTTCCAGGTGTCTGTATATATTCTAGTAAGGCATTACAAAAAGTACGTAGTCTTGCCCAATGCATCCTCAGCTCACTTTTTCTCAGTTGCTTTTTATCGCTCAGAGCATTTCTTAGATGAGAATTGAAATCATTCATAAAAACGTAACCCATAGTCTGAATCAGACTACTCACAGACTAAACTGTTATACAACATGACATTGGGACTATCTTGAGCTTTTGCAGGTATTCCACTGTGTGGTACTTTTTGTGCAATATTTTTGAAAATTGTGCAGATGTAAGACCACAGTATGCAGTTCTAATAAATTATTTATGGATTGTCTGTAAAGACAACACAGAAACGCAAATGTCCATATTTGTTTTCCGAGCTGATCTCATGAACACACTTTTTTTGGAAGTCAGCGTTTTTCAAGTCAGGTCTTCAGAGTTTACCGTCATCATGAACGCAGCTTAAGATTTTGTTTCACAATGACCTTTTTAGTGCCGTACACAACTACATTCTTTTGTAGTAGTTTCTGCAGTCATGTTTACTATGTCAGTGATTGACTTGTTTCTCTCTCTCTCTCGGGTCTCCAGTGCCGGTGGGTAAACTGCAGCTGGTTCTAAATGAAGAGGAGGGCTTTCATCAGCTCGGCCCTGCAGACAGCTGCTCAGAGCTCTTTGTTCTCTCTGTCACAGTGGCATGTGCTTCCAAACTTGAGCAGGTAGCCACCACTCTTTTACCTTCTGTCCCAGCCTGTAGCTGCTTTCAGACCTACGTGGAAGTCCGCATGTTCAGCGGATGCCAAGCAGTTGGGCCGTATATATGAACAACATAACCGGCCATTTGGAATTCCGAACTTAGTCGGCTGTAACACTACTCCCCTCCTAGTATTTCCGACGGACATTATGTAAATGATTCTGTTAATGTGCGTCGGTGTCGTTCACACATATGACCACATAATGTCAGCATGTTGGCATCATATCTGAATGGACCTCCGTTGGACAAAGCTCTGCATATACTGCGAAGGACATGTCTGAAAGCAGCTTGTTGAACTTGTTGTTCAAGGATCATTAATCCCATTCATGCAAAACAAAGAAAATGCAAAGAAGATGTGTGTGTTGCTGCTTTCTAGAATGTTCAACTAAACTGGCCCATGTTCTAAATTGAGCATTATGCCATTTCCAGCAGATACCAACATTTGGACTTTTTACTATTTTTGTGTTCAAGATCAACAAGCCAAATAACGGCAATTTAGTTTAGACACTACCTTTAGCAGGAGCCATTGCCTTGTGTCAGCACATACTTTGTATGTTTACAGAAAATATGAATTTTCTTGTCCTCTTGTACTTCAGCTAATAGGCAGAACAACAGAGCTCTCCAGGGAGGGCGTGGACTTTTTCTTCTACTACACACTGCTGGGTAATGACATCACCAGTGAGCCATTCCAGAATGTGATGAGCCCTAGCTTTGAGCCAGAGAGAGCCTCCGTGCGCATCCGCAGTAGTGAGAAGATCCTGCGAGCCTATCTCAGCCAGCAGCCCAGTCTGGAGGTAACAACATGGAAGGGAAAGCAAGTGGATCACTATTTTGATTTCTACTGTTATTGTACAAGACATAGTGCATTTAGGATTTTTGTTGTGCCAAGGCATATTTTTGCCTTGTCTTAGGAACTTTCTGTGATGTAGGCCAAAAGAATGTGCACTTGAATGTCTTTCCATTAACTTCACAGTATGCTCTGTGTTGTTGAGCCATGTCTCTTTGTTCTCCCTCTATGTTGGTTCCAATACCTAGTTAAGCTGTTTAGAACTATTGCTTTGTCTACTCCTTAATGCACTCAATCTCAAAACAGCTTTTTGGGGACTGAACATTGCAGGGGCTTGCCAGGTAGATGGTGACTTGTTAGTTTGGAAATGTTTTGCCAATCATTCAAATTCATTACAAGAGAATTAGTGTGTTTCAAGTTGGTTGTTGTGTTTATAAGGCATGCGTGTGTTTGCATGTCTGTTTGTGTTTCCCCATTTCATCTCAGATCCACCTGTGTTGTGGAAGCCACTCTCTGGGCAGTGCTGAGGTGTCCCTATCCAGCCTCGCCCTGACCAGTGTCTCCCTAAGCACACAGCCAGCCACTGTGGAGGGAGCGTTTGTCCTGCAGTCCCCTGCCCAGGCCAGGCCCCGTCTGCCCAGCGTCCCCACAGACCTGCAGCCTACAGTGGGGGTGTCTGTCACCCTCAGGAAGGAGACGGCTAACCCGCAGGTACCCATGCAGCAGCAGACACACTCTGGGTCACTCCTGCCTGGTGCCTCTGCCTGTCTGGGATTGTGCCACTGTGTTCTTTCATAGTTTTACTTGAGACTTTTCATTGTTTTTATTATATAGATATACACACACACACACACACACAAACTTTATCCCGAAGGAAACAGTAAGTGGAAGTAATGCAGTGAAATTGATGTTATGGTCGAGAGTGTGCCATTAAAGGAAGTACAAAAATGTAATGTAAAAGATATTACCAGTGCAATAATAAAAGTACTGTATTTTATAAAATCCAAAAAGCTGAACTGCAATATAAAAATGAACTAAACAAATCCTTGATACAAATATAAACAAATACTAAAAGTTTGGTTTGATCTGGTAGGCAGCTGGCCGGGAGAGTGGTGATGGCCTTCGGACGGGCAAAGATGCTGTGCCTCGTGATGGGCCCCCATCACCTGCCCCCGCGGCCCCCTCTACTGCCCCTGCTCCAGCCCTGGCACCTCCCACTGATGAACAGCGCTTACGGTCACCCTCACCTGGCCAGAGCACACCTGGTGGTGGTCGCAGGTCAGTGAGTCCAATCAAAGGAGGCGCCCACACAGAGAGTGATGCTGAGAGCCTACAAGAGGAGGAGGAGGAGGAGGAAGAGAAGCGGCCAACACTGCCTGGTAGTAAGCTTCACATGTAGCATACTGGAGAGTGATTACGATGTACTTTTGTAACACATTTATTGGTTTATTTCAATTACGCTTTTCCCATTGTAGTCTAGAGCAAAATATGGTCATTAAAAGACTGTGTCATTTGTTTAACTTTATTTGTGTATAGTTGGAATTTACTCTCAATCTCGGGGATGTTTTTGTTAGAGCCAAAGCGCTCCCCTCCAGCGGCTGCCCCCGCAAAGAAGAATCCAGAAGCAGAGCTCGTCTCCTCAGTTTCAGTGTCAGCTCCAAAGGTTTCCATCCCAGCCTCAGCTCACCACTACTGCTTCTCCATGGACCTGCGCAGCATCCGAGACCTCAACACTGGATTTCCTGTCAACTGCACCCTGAGGTGTGTGCTTGTGTAGTGTTCTTCATTTACTTGGTTCACTACGCAAACACATAATCACATAACTATATAGTTATTATTGTGATATGAAAAATGCTTATGATATAGAAGAGCGATCATGATGATATATAATATAATATAATATATGTAGTGTATGGTTTCCTCTGGTGCTTAGGTATGCGTACCAGTTCTTTGGCAGCGCAGCCCCCATAATGACCAGCCCTCCCGTGGAGGTGAAGAGGGGCACCGAGGTCTTCCTGCCCCAGTCCTACTGCGCCTTCGACTTTGCTGCCCTGCCACACCAACTCCAGGACACCTTCCTCAGGTAAGTTAAACACCAAATCAACCCCTTTGTTTTTACAACAGTGTGGTGAGGTGTGATGTAGCACACATCGTCTCAGGTCATGTCTTAGGGCATGTCATGGTCAGGTCTCATTGTCATGGTCTCAGGCAAGCAAGAATATGCCTTACTTGTTTGTGCAATGATTTGCGGAAATATATCTATATATTTGATGATGCTGTCAGGCAGTTGTTCAGTGCTGATATTGTACTTGTAGTTGAATTGTAGAATTATTTTATGTCGTAACATACATTATCTTTAGACAATTTTTCATAAATGTTCCTTTTATGGATCAATATACATGTAGATAAAGTGTTTTAGATAATGATTTTCTAGCCTTCCACACTGCAAAAACTGCTTATCTAATACAATCTAACCAAGTGTTTAATCTTATATCAAGATCAAAAAATCTAGTAGGTATTGTTTTCAGTATGAAGGGACTTACCTAGCGCTTTCTCGTAAAATCATTTGACTTAATTTAAGACGAGTTTGACTTATTTTAAGATGAAAACAAGCAAATTTATCTTAAAGGAGAAATCGTCGATTTTTCACATAGATCTCTGTTTCTCGGTCACCGAGTACTGTCGGTATGAAACAAAACAAAAACAATCAATTTTACCAAGCTTGAGTTGCTATGGCCAACAGCTAAAGTGGCCAGGCAGCTACAGCGCTACACACTTTCTCTACAAATGGAAGCTGTCCCAACACATAAACAGTTAGTGAAAGTATTATACTGCACAATACACCACATATGCAGAGTATGGCGATTATGCCACATGCCTGAGGCTAATAAAGATAGAGATGTTTAAACTGATTTCTTTTAAATGGTTAAATGGACCTTTGAGGCCTCAGACAGATTTATTGTTATTTCTGGTCAAAGAAATGGTCCTTTTAAGATAAAAGGTTGCCGACCCCTGCTCTGAGGTCATGAACATGGGGTCTCATGAACATGCCCCCAGAGTGTATCATCATAGCTGTCTGGAAGCTGTCTTGGCTGCAGCAACTTGAGCTAGGTAAAACCGATTTTTCGGTGGAGGTTTTCATACTGACAGTACTCGGTGACCTCGAGAAACACAGATCTATGTGAACACTCACTGGATTTCTCCTTTTAACACGCAAATTTGGCTGCCAGTGCGTTGAGCAAGTTTTTCTTGATAAGTCTTCTGAAATAAGAGAGAGCGCTAGGTACGTCTCTTCATTTTTAACACAATACCTAATAGATCTTTTGATCTTAATATAAGACAACAACACTTCTGACACAAGTCTTCTGAAATAAGAGAGAGCGCTAGGTACGTCTTCATTTTTAACACAATACCTAATAGATCTTTTGATCTTAATATAAGACAACAACACTTAGATTTTATTTTTTGCAGTGGGTTTTTGCAATGAATGAATAATGTCTGCAGGTTCCTCATAAAGTGCTCAGTTATTTACTGTTTGATGTCAGGCTTGCTGGTGCTCTGTACTGAACATCTGCCATTTGTTCTTGGTTGAGTCGTGTGTGTGTGTGCCTTCAGGGTGCCCCTTGTGGTGGAGATGTGGCACAGGGACTCCAGTGCCAGGGACGTGCTGCTGGGCACCGCCAGTGTTCAGCTCTCCCACCTGCTCACCGCAGAGAAGAGCCGCTTCCTGGGCCCCTCTGGCCAGCAGCACTGGAGACAGAGCTACACAGAGAGGCTGCCTGTCCTCAAGGCTCATGGGTAATGACACACACACACACACACACACACACACACACACACACACACACACACACACACACCTGCCTGCAGCATTAGGTGCTCTTGTTCCCCAGCACAAATGTAAAACAAACAAACTATGGCCAAACAAGCGCTACATGTTTTAAAGCGGAAGTGCAACAATTTTTAATTTAACCAAGTGTTATTAATCTTATGTTAAGATTAAAAAATACATTTTTAGTATGAAGACACTTCCCTACTAGTGCTGTCTCAAAAGATCATATTGACTTATTTGCAGAGGTGGGAGTAAAATGTGCAAGTCACAAGCAAGTCTCAAGTCTTAACCTTCAAGTCTCAAGCAAGTCTCAAGTCTTAACCTTCAAGTCTCAAGCAAGTCTCAAGTCTTAACCTTCAAGTCTCAAGCAAGTCCAAGTCATTTTTTGTGACAGTCAAGCAAGTCAAGTCAAGTCATAGCCAAATCATACAAATTCATGATGATTTACCCATGTTTTCATTTTAAAATAAGCTACAATAGGCTAGTTATAAACTGCTGGAGTTTTATTTGTAACAAACAAATAGACATTGCATTAATTCAAGCCACATAGCCTACATCTGAACGGTTTAAGAATAAGATGAAATGTATACGAATAAAAATAAATGTATTTCAAGTAGACCTATTATAAAATAGCCTATTATTGTTTCAATATGCCTCAAATATAAGGTAGCCTAAGCTACATCAAATCATGAAAATATATTCAAACAGTTGTTTGAACTATTCAATAATGTTGAAAAAGTGAACTAATCAATCAATCAAACACTGCCGCCGACGCCACTGCCAAACTTTGACAAGCGCGACAGCGCAATGGGTTTTAGGAGGGTTTAGGACCGTCAATGCTATATCGTATTATACATAAGCCTAACATGTGAAGTACTTTTCTATGCCGATTGCTGGCAGTTAGCTAGGCCTACTTACTGTTGTTAGCCTACTACTAGGCTGTAACGTATGGAACAGGGACATGTTTAAGAGGGAGGGAGAAAGAGAGGCGCTTACTTTAGGTTACATTGGCAACATTTTCGCTATATATCAAGATTAAACTTAGACAAGAAAATGTTTCACTTTGCCATTTCACACATTTTAACCTAATATGGCGTTAACTAAAAAGCATAATAGATTCAAAGCCAACTCTTAACATGCCTCAAATTTGACGTTAGGTTTCTAACACGACTAACTTCTGACGGATAAAAAATCAACGTGGTGGTGGTTATGTCGCTATTTTGCACACTTGCAGACTGCTGTTCATTTCTCCTTTGAGTTGTCAGATACATCATCTGTGAAGCCAAACATTATTATATTTTGGTATAAACGTAGAGCCTTCCATATTTGCTAGTTAGCCTACCTCAGTCTCATTTGATCTGGCACTTGCTGTTGGTCTGTCGCGTCACTTGGTAACAATGACAGGTTCGCTCGCGTGACGCATGCAACAGCACCTAAGCAGATTTTCTAAAATCGTAAAGTTAACTCCTTAATATGTATGAATAAAAGTAAAAAGTCAAGTCATTTCAAGTCATTTGTCTCAAGTCTAAGTCAAGTCTCAAGTCACGAATAGCAAGTCAAAATCAAGTCGAGTCTTTTATACATGTTGATCAAGCAAGTCTCAAGTCCTAAAAAATGTGACTCGGAGTCTGACTCGAGTCAAGTCATGTGACTCGAGTCCCCCATGTCTGCTTATTTGAGAAGACTTTGACTTATTTTAGGAGTCTTATCAATACAGACTTGCTCAACGCACTCGCACTTGCTCAACTAGATTTTTAGATCTTGATATAAGATTAATAACACTTGGTTAGATTGTACTAGACAAGCAGTTTTTGCAGTGCAAGGCTCTTAATCCTTCCCCTGCTCTGTAGGGATCAAGATCAGCCTCAGGTGCCACAGATGGTGCTCTTCCTCTTGCACTCCAAGAACTGCTTACAGTATCTAATAAAAAGGGTTATTAATCTTATCAAGATCAAAAAAGAAGTGGGTATTGTTTTCAGTATAAAGAGACTTGCCTAGCGCTTTCTCGTAAAATCATTTGACTTCATTTAAGAAAGGTTTGAGTTATTTTAAGACGTCACATCCGGAAAACAAGCAAATTTGTCTGCCAGTGCATTAAGCAAATTTGTCCTAAAAACAAGCAAATTTGTCTGCCAGTACATTGAGCAAATTTGTCTTAACACAACTCCTTAAATTAAATCAAAGTTATCTTTCAAGAGAGCACTAGATAAGTCTCTTCATACTAAAAACAATAGCAAATAGATTTTTTTGATCTTAATATCAGATTTATAATAACACTTGGTTATATTTTATTTTTTGCAGTGTACAGACTTTATTAGTTCTTTCTGGTATGTCCAAGGAAAGTTGAGATACTTCTGTAATTGGTCATACCTAATACCTAGGTATAGATAGGAAATAGATATATATAGATATAAATAGAATTATCATTGATGCGAGTTAGTAAATTTGCAGTGCTCATACAGTATTTTTCCGTGTATGATCAGTTACTGTACAACAGCATCAGTTGCAGCTGTCAGCCTCTAGGTGGCACTTAACAGCACAATCTTACAGCACAACACTTCCTAACAGGAGTATTCCCATCGGATCTTCTAATTAGCAAAATAATCCCAGTATGGATGTTATTTGGTGTGTGTGTGTGTTAGAGAGATTTTTTGGTGATTATTGTTTCACTGCTTCATTCTTCCCATGCAGATCCAGTGAGAAGGTGGCAGAACTGAGCTATTTTACTACTTTGGAAGATCTAGGTCTCGTCAGAACCCAAGATATTGCCATTTCAGAGTCTTCTCAGGTGTGTTTCATGTGCAGGTTTGGTTTGAGGCTCAAGGGTGGATTCTGTGTATGGTAGGACATATGCCTCATTTAGTGTACTGTTCGTAAAGGTATTCATCATTTTGTATTATGAATAATGGGCATTTTGCCAAGCTAATGCCCTTACTGTTTGAAGATTTTACTAGTCATATCACAGCTGTACTGTACGTACATGCTGGGGCCAGCAGGGGCGTCTGAGTTCGCTCTGCTGCCCTGCTTTTGACGCTTGAACCTAGGAGGCATTCCAGACGCCAGTTACATTTTTAAAGGAACCGTTGGGATCACGTATCCCTACACAAATTAATTTGATATTATGAATTACTTCATCAAGAAATGAAATCAATGAATCAATATGAAATTGGGCCTGCCTTGCATTTGGCAACTACCTCGGAAAGTATAGCCTGTATCTTGATACTATGATTAACTTAATCATGTAACGTTATTCAGCCATATAAGCAACCATTTCGGACACCATGTTTTGACTCTTTATTGACTCTCTATATCACTCGTACATACCTTGAACAAGTGCGCACCTCATTTTGAATTGAATCCGCATCATAGGTCATTACCGGAAGGTCAACCAGACTTTAATTTTCTTTTGATTCTCTCGCCGCCCAAAACACGACGCAGACGCTCTTGCTGCTGAGAGACGCTGGAAATACTTGAGAAACGGGGCGGTGGTAGCGTAGTGGTTAAGGAGGTGGGCTAGCATGCAAAAGTTTTAGCCTGAAAAAGTTGTGAGTTCAATTCCCGGCTTTTCCCCACTGTTGTGCTCTTGAGCAAGGCGCTTAACCCCAAGCTGCTCCAGAGACAATGGCCCTTGTAATGTAATTGACATGTAAGTGGCTTTGGATAGAAGCCTCTGCTAAATGAACACATGTAAGTGTAGGAACACTCTGGACTGTGTCAAGTCATATTTATTTATTTATATAGCACACTTAAACGCAATGTTATTGACCCAAGGTGCTCACAAATAAAATAAACAGTAATAAAAACAAAAAATAAAGACATAAATGACAAAAAATAAAATAAATAAATGAAAATACAAAATAATAATAATAATAATAATAATAATAATAATAAACAGATTATGATTGTTGTCCAGTGTCACTGGACTGTCTGCACATGTCTGTGAGAATATCCTTCTGCCCCTGTGTACTACTCTGGTCATACATGACTACAGCACAATAAAAACAGAGACCGTAAATCCAAATAAATCTCAAACTGCGGGTTTGTTCCACGCTCTGACAGAGTGGACATCCAGTCCAGCCGAGAGCAGCTGCGGTGGTGCCCCCTAGTGGCCCCAGTGGTGCCGTGGCCGAGCCCCGGGAGACGCTGGAGTACAGAGCTGCCATGGAGCTGGAGATGTGGAAGGAGATGCAGGAGGACCTGTTTGACGACCAGGTGAGCGGGTGCTTACAGGTGTGGTCTGTCCGCTGGGGGCGGTGGCGCGGTGTGGAAGATGTGTCGAGGCCGCTGTGAAAGGGTTTGGGGGGTGTGAGCTCATCGATTTGTGCCCCTCAGATGAAGAAGAAGGAGCTGAACCACATGCAGGCGCTGGCCGAGGAGTGGAGGAAGAGAGACCGCGAGAGGGAAGCACTGGTCAAGAAAAAGGTCAGCATCTTTAAACTACTGTCCCCTGAATCCCCTCCACTTACTTACACTGACCTTCATTGGCACAGGGCCCAGTTTCCCGATAACGACGGAGACACGCTCTTACGAGGGTTTTCTACGATTCATCTTACGATCGTTCGTTTGGTTTTTCCGACTGTTTCCCGAACATGCTCGTAGCGTGAATGCGCGTGCACTGCTCTTAAGATGCTCTTAAGGGGAGCTGTCCACGTTGATAGTTCTGAAATATCCTCTGATTTGACGGTGATATCAGGTGACTGCACATCACAGCTATAGGCCTACCATTTAAACTTCGGATCTACACATTAATTAACATCAATACGAAAATAGAAACACTTTGACATCTGCATGTAAGCATTCCAAGTAGGTTATATACCACACAGAGACATAAATAATTGTAATTATTAAGATTAGATTGTTGCACCATGCAATAATTTTTCGCGGTGTCAAGAACACGTTTGAAGATAAGAAAGAAGTCGAGTAAGAAAGAGAGGAAATGTGTAGGCTTAGATTTTGATGCAGTAGGCTACAGACTAAACCACATGTTGCTTTCTCTGCTTTTTACCTCATAGGCCTAATAAAATATAGCCTTCACTTAGCAAAGATAATGTCAAACTATTCTGGCAACGTCTCGTTTAATAACTTGATTGCATTTTTGTCCGCTTTTCATCACATTATTATGACCATTAAATGTAGGCTATTTTGCACGCTAAAATCTGATTCATCACAGGTAACACAATAAAGAATGGGAACGTATACGTTGGATTATGTATTCTAAGTTGTAATTCCTCTGTATGTCCTGTTGGTGACCTCAGTGAGAAGTACTGTTAAGACGCTCTTAGCCGGTAACGAGTACTCTGGAGCACTCGTAGATCTACGAGTGTTTTCACAACGCTCTTAAGCTACGATGGTTTCCGGAAACAGTCGGCAAATCTTAAGACGTTCGTAAGAGGGACTTTACGACGCTCTTAGGCTTAAGATGCTTTCGGGGAACTGGGCCCAGGCTTCTGGATGCCTAGACTTGATGTCCAAGTCAAAGTGAGGCTTTGGGGCAGAAGAGGGATGGACTTAGTAGATGCCCATCTCCTCGTCCACCCCTTACAGGAGCTAACATTAACTTTAATCAATTAACTAACTTTAAAGATTACTGAGCCATAACCCTTTCATCTATTTAGAAATGGTAAATGCAGAAAATTGGATTCGGCATTGATATGTCATCCTGCAAGGATGTTTGCACAGGTCTGGAAAGCCTGGAAATGTAGGGATTTATGAAATTATGTTTCCCAGACCTAGAAAAGTATAGAAAAGAAATATGGGTGAAAGTCTTGGGAAAAGTCTGGAAGTTTTGCTCACAGTAATACACATACACAAAAAGTTCACAATGCACAAAAAGATATCAAAGGCCAAGGGTCATGCTTGACCAACTAGCTTCTATTAAAAGGACAAGCACCCTGCAAAGAGGGTCTGAGAATCTAGGCTTTTGATCAACACCACTGTGAATGCAAACTTGACAGTCATCCGTGGTGATGTCCTAACCTCTACTGATAAAGAATTGTTGTCTGTTACATAAAGCAAATGACAGATTTGTATACATACTGTATGAAGCTGCAGTAGTAACATAAACCTGTATTTGTAGGAACTAGAGTACAACCTTCTTGAAGAGCAGCTACAAAAAACTCTGGCTGAGTTGGAGAAGCGGGAGAAGAATTTGGCCCATGCTGAGCTGGAGGTGAGACAAACTAACACACACACACACACACACACACACACACAGAGAGAGAGAGACAGAGACACACACATACACACACACACACACACACACACACACACAGAGACACACACACAGACACACACGCACACACACATGCACACACAGAGACACAGACACACAGAGACTCATGGAGGCAAACCCAAGTGTGTGAATGTGATTAGTATGTGTTTTTTCACAAGCAGGTTTCTTCATGAGTTTGTGCAAGTGATAAACACCCTGCTTCATCTGCTCTTGTGTGTTTGTGTGCATGTGCAGACACAGCGGCTGCAGCGTGAGTTGCGGGCAGAGCATGAGTTCTCCGTGCGTGAGCTGCAGGACAGTGGGCGACGGCTGCGTGAGGACTGCACCCACCAGGTGGAGCTAGAGAGGGCAAAGGTCAGACAGCTGGAGGAGGAGAACACGCGGCTGCAGCAGCAGGTAGGCAAGACGGCATCTCTGCATCTCTGCCCTCGCCGCCCCCTCGCAGTCAGCACAAGCCCAACCCCTCTCTCCACCCAAGAGTCAGAACTGGGAAATGTGGAATCCATTACACAACCCTGTGCTGGTGTAGCTCTACTCACTAGCGATGGTGCTGATGTGGGGCTGTGCTGGTGTAGCTCTACTCACTAGCGATGGTGCTGATGTGGGGCTGTGCTGGTGTAGCTCTACTCACTAGCGATGGTGCTGATGTGGGGCTGTGCTGGTGTAGCTCTACTCACTAGCGATGGTGCTGATGTGGGGCTGGGCTGTGCTGGTGTAGCTCTACTCACTAGCGATGGTGCTGATGTGGGGCTGGGCTGTGCTGGTGTAGCTCTACTCACTAGCGATGGTGCTGATGTGGGGCTGTGCTGGTGTAGCTCTACTCACTAGCGATGGTGCTGATGTGGGGCTGTGCTGGTGTAGCTCTACTCACTAGCGATGGTGCTGATGTGGGGCTGTGCTGGAGGCCTCAATCTAGTGGTGGTCTTTCTCAGCGATTCGGGCGTCCCTCATGCTGTGTGACCCCTGGGAGGGAGCTGTGTAGCCTGCTCCTGAGTGTTTCAGATTCTTAAACACAAATCCATCATGAAAGGTGCATGAAATGATGGCTAGTTATGTAGCCTAGCTGGTGTTACAGTCTATTTAACTTGGACATTATTGTAGGAAGAGGTAGAAACATTCAGGGTGCCAGATGCAGCCATTTAACTTTGCCATCCATTTGTTTATCTTAACACCCAGCTATCGCCAACTTGATGGCTGTGCCATAAATGATTGATTATTGATTAGTCACTATATTCAGGGGTGTGATTTTTCCGTTTTTAAACAGAATTCAGTTTTTTTCGACCTGAAAATGAGACCCATTCGTATAGATCAGCTGAGTTTTTTTTTTTTTTTGGGGTGGGGGGGGGGGGCGGTGCTCTGTCGGTCAGAGGTAGGCTATATTTCTGTATAACACAGACCATTGTTATGTAGGCCATAACAGGCCACTGACAATGATGACGGGTCTTCACATTTTTCCGAATATCACGCCGCAAGTAGCCTAGTCCGTTTACTAGTGGATTTCAAGTAGGGTTGATCAGCTGCGTTCTGAAGAATGCTTGATTCAAGTTCAGTGTGTGTGGCAAACTAGTTTCTCAGCAGAAGCCATGAAACGGTAAAGGTCAACAAATTGATTTAAAAAGACATCATGTATGAAGTTGTTGTTTTTTCTCGTTTTGGCTTTGCATCGGGTTCGCTGTCAGGATTTTCCGGTAATGAATCTCGTTATGCTGATATTTAATTTGAATTTCTGCGTGTTCCAGGTTTTCATAGTTGTAACCACTCCGTGCTACGTATATTTTCCTTTTTTTTACCTTTGCCAATCACACCCCTGTATATTAGACATCTTTTCTGGCAGTGCTGACAGTCTCTTGTTACACAGACGTTCACTTTCACTATACCACAACACACTGTTTCATGTGGAAATGACACCCAGAGTTGTGAGTGATGTCCAAGTAGGAAAATGGCAATCCTTTATTGATTATGATTTTGAAAAAAAGCTGGCCTTGTTGTTTTCATATGTAAAAGAGAGAAGACTGGCTGATCTTCTCTGAGTGTCTATGCTATTTCTTTTGTCAGACTCTCTTATGATTGTCACATTATCTTGATTGTCACATTATCTTCCTTTTTCAGTCACTTTAATAGTTTGCAGTTTTGTTGCTTTCTGTCTTCTTTCTTTTTCATCTGTTTCTTTTCAAGGAGTGTTTTGTTTCTGCTGGGAGGGGGAGGGGATGAGAGTGGACATGCTTTGTGTCTGGTTGTAGGCAGCATGTGTCTTATGTGCAGACAGCCCACCTGCTGAAATACTTCTGTTTGCCATCTCATTCTCCCAGCATGCATCTGGTCTGTGCTTGAGCTGGCAGTAACAAATCAAGCAAAGTCAGTTTCTGACCACCACAAAACGCAAACTGAGTCACAACTCATACACACACACATATACGCATAAAGACAGACACACACACACACACACACACACACACAGCTCACATTCTGCTACACAGGCTTCTATGTCTCTTCTTGCCCATGTCAAGAAAGTGTAAACATACATTTGTTCAGTGGCGGCAAAAACACCAGAACCAGTTTATCAAGCCAGAAATCCTCCCACAGCCTGACACGCACACACACGCACGCACACACACGCACACACACACACGCACACACACACACACACCCCCCTCTGCTGGCTCTTCTGGCAGGATAGCAGGCATTTTATGTGTGAAGGTTTTCTGTGGAGTCTGTTTCCTGTCAAGAGAAAAAGACAGGAGAAACAGAGGGTGAACATTGCTTTTTTCCTTCCTCATTTGTAACACAATTACCACAGAGTCTGTGGTCTGAAACTTCACTCTGTGTCTGTGTGTGTATGTGGATTGAAACTTTCCTGTGTCTGTGTGTGTGGATAGATGGTGTATGTTTGTACTTGCTCAACAACCCTCACCCTGGACATTTTTTTTTATGCATAATCTGTTTTGTCATTGATTGACAGTGCTTTAAAAGAATAACATATCAATAGCTAAAGTGGTGCCTAATTTGGTAACAGATGTAACCATTTTACAATGTGTGAACTCACTGTCTGTCACAGAGGCTGTTGTGTAGCCATGTACAGACAGGTTTGCTGTTGTGTTGCCGGACCCTGTGACAGGAGGGAGATTGTGCTGTGAATGGAAGCAGTCCTCCCAAAGGTTAGGCCTGTCTCACTGCTTTCTCTCCTCCTGCCTCTAGCTACTGGACGCCGACAGCAAATACAAACTCCTGGAGAAAGAATTCCAGCTGTTCCGCGAGCAACAACATACCCGGCCTGAGGTCCGCCTGCAGTCGGAGATTAACCTGCTCCGGTTAGAGAAGGTGAGGAAGTGTCTGCATTCATGCAGGCGGTAATGTAACATTGGAGGAGCCTTTTGAACATGTAAACATTACCACATTCATTAAAGTATCGTTCTGTTTCTCCAGCGTTTTGTGGTGTTAATTGTAAGAATATTGGCTTAGGAAAGGGGTAAAGATAGCCTACATGAATGTGATTTCCTTTCACATTTTAGCATCATTGTCACACATTTTGTTTACAATTTATTTTTTTTTTTTTTTTTTCAAAAATAGAATAGGCTTTAAACATTAAAAATTCAATATAATTAAGGTAAACAAATGACTATGCAGATATGTATGTTTTTTAAAATATTTTGCGAGGTCAAAAAGTAGCATTAAAGCAGTGTGCAGAATCTAGCCCATGTGCTCATGTGTTGTGCCCCTGCAGGTGGAACTGGAGCGCAAGCTGGAGACCAGCACCAAGTCCAAGCTGCACTACAAGCAGCAGTGGGGGCGTGCGCTGAAGGAGCTGGCCAGGTTTAAACAGGTAGCGCAGCCTTCACAGCCTGACCCCACACTTGCTCAGTGCCATGGGCCTTCACAGCCTCACCCCACACCTGCTCAGTGCCATGGGCCTTCACAGCCTGACCCCACACCTGCTCAGTGCCATGGGCCTTCACCTATGCCTGGCGCCTGTACGTGATGTGGCGTTAGACATGGGAGAGACAAGTGAAAGAAGTGAGATTCGGAGTCTTTAGTTGGTCCAATCTCTGCTAGTGGACACAACAAGCCAAACTGGCCTGACGTTCTTCCTTGCTTCACCACTAACTGGAGGCTAAAGTAGACAGACTTCAGCTTTTGACCCATGCCCTTCCTGTGAGGGTTGTGTACCCAAAAAGAGCTGATGGTTAGGCAACGCCTCTACTCGTTCCCAGGAAAAGATTCAGTGCTTCTCTTCCCCGTAGTCCTCGCACACAGAGACGCTAATGGACAACTGACATGTAAGCAGAGCCAAACACATCGCTCTGTATCAGTCAGAGCAAAAAAACAGTGAACCGTCAAACAAGCAAATTAGCAAATTACCATTGTTTGTCCACAGCAAACAGTCATAGAGCAGAAGTGTGTGTGTGTGTGTGTGTGTGTGTGTGTGTGTGTGTGTGTGCGCTATGCAAAAGCCTCTGATCTGTGGCAGGCAGGGGCAGCGCGGTTGCATCTTGTGCCAGCTGAGTGTCTGTGGCCGTCTCTGTGGTCTCGGCGGAGGCCGTCGGGCACTCGGGGCCCAGATTGGGCTGGTGTGCGCACGCACGCACGCACACACGCACGCACACAAGGAGGCTTCGCCAGTGAACCCTCCGACGAGCTCCCAGCAGTGTAAACATAGCTCACGCTAACAGCTTATCAGGCCTCACTAATAACTGTTACGGACAAGAACCAGCTGGAAAATCTGAGCCCCTCTCTTTTTTTCTCCCTTTTCACTCCTCCTCCTCCCCCTTCCCTTTCTTTTCTAAGTGCCAGATATGTGTTAAGAAAACACAAGTTGATTTATGTTGCACTAAGGGGCTTCATGGCGTAATATGAAATGGGATCATAAATCATGTTTGTATTATAGTAAGCATTAGCCAGGCTTTGGCCATCTCCATCTCGCCCTCCTTCACTAGGATGGACATGGCCGCTGGACATCAGTGAGTTGGCCAGAATTCTGAGGGACCAGAACGAATAGAATCCATTTTTGCCTTGTGTCTGCTCGCATTGTCTGCTGCAAAACAAGCGTTAGTGTTTACATATTCACCTGCGTAATGTATGCCTGCCTGGAGGTTGTAAAGGAGTGGGCAGGCCAGCTGTAAGCCCTGCTTGAACTCATTTGAAAACTCATTTGAGGTCCTCATGGTAACACTCTATCCATGATGTGGCGCCGCAGGTCACTGCTTTGCAAAAGCTAATGGGGATCTAAATCAAAAAAGGAAAGGAAATCATGATTGTCAGATTGGTCGACTATTGCTTCTGTTTGTCTGTATTGCATCTCACAGACATTAGATTTTGAAGATGAGGAGAACACCAATGCTGCCTTTCCGCTTTGGGGGAAAATGCTGGTGTTTGAGGAAAATCTGTAGCCCTTAGTCCATGCTAGGCCATGCCACAGCCTCAGTTCAATACTGTTATGGAACAGGGCAAAATTGGAGCTGCATTTTCAAAAGCTAGTTATCTGCAAATACCTCACAATCCTGTGAAAATAGCAAGGACACTGTCCTAGCACATGCGTTGCATTTTTAAGCCCTTATTATGAGTCTCTGCAATTGACGTCTGTTTCTGAAGACTCACAGTATTCTAATAACTTGTGAGAATTGAAGACCAAAGCTATTGGCTGCTATTTAAGAGGAATAGCCTCATACTGGCCCTTCATACATTGGGAAACGGTCATTAGTGTTGCCGTGTGTGAGGCTGGACCGGGACCACGCCCCAGATGGCCCCAGTTGGCCTGGGGAATGGGGCACTACAGTAAAACGGGGAAAATGGACAGATGCCGTTGGTCAAGGGGATACACAAATCGAAGCAAATCTATGGTTAAATCAAGGCTTGCCAGAGAACAAGGACCGTTTAATTAATTAATTATTCATTCAAATTGTTGCATCAAATTGTTGCAAAGCACTGTATCACTTTAACTTGCAAACACACACACACCACACACAAATAGTTTGTGTTTGAGTTTATCCCACATTCCTTGCTGAACCTTATCTGTAGGTAGATTTATGTCAGGCCATCTGAGACTTCATTTTCTCTTTAAAAAAAGTTACATGACTGTATTCCATCTGCGCCCCCTTCTCATTTACACACACACACACACACACACACACACACACACACACCTACACCTCTTTGGTGTTGTCCTTGTGTGCCAGGCTTTGTGGCCTGGGAAAGTCAGAGTGCTGAGGCCCCCCAGGTGGCTGTCCTAGCTGTCAGCTCCTCTCCTCTCCCCTCCAGAAAACTGCACTTGAGCTGCGTCTGGCAGCCCCTGCTCTCCTCCATCCCCTCTCCCGGCTCTGCCTGACCGCTCCCTGACCCCTCGCTGGGCGCGGGCCATGAGAACACAGGTCAGCCACTGGTCACTGCATCTCAGCGGAATCCCCCCACCCCACCCTTCATAAATAACCCAGGACTGAAGAGGGGGGGGAAGTGTGTATACACACACACACACACACACACACACAGACTCATGCCACAGGGCTGGCTGCCATTACTGAAAATAGCTATGGAGGTTGCTGGAGATGCCACACACCTTGTCTGGGGTTCCCATTGTGGGCTGTGTCTCTGGAAGCGCTGAGATGCGGAGCGCTGGAGGGCAGCTAGTGTGGACAGTGGTGTGGGCAGCCCCGCTCCCCCTCGGGAGGCCCTGCTGATTCGGCGCGGCATTCTCGCTCTGTTGCATGTTTGGCCCTGTGCGCCGGCCGGAGAGACGTTTCGAGGGAAAGCCTGTTTTTCTTGCAATTAGGGTGCAGTGAAAAGCCCTCATTGGCCCCTAATGTTCACCAAAAACACAATTAGACTCAATTACACACCAACCTCTCAACCCTCTCTGGCTGCGAGCGGTCCAGTTGGAGCTGGCCGGCCGTTCTCACACATTCGCACTGCCCAAACTCCCCCTGCTCCACGACTCACACTTTCTCATCCCGCTGTTTCATTCTCTTTGTCCTCAAGGCCAGATCTCCACAGAGGAGGGCTTTTTCTGGCTCTGGCCGTTCCTCACCTACTCAAGAGTTTGTTTGCTTCGATACCAATTGGAGAGTAAATAGTTACAATGCTCCCATCACCTCCCAATGGTCCTTCTGGTCCAAGGGTTTAAAACTAATTTTGGCATCCTCTTCGCCACCATACAACAGTGAATACACTGCACACACTACAACAGTGAACTAATATACTGTGTGTGTGTGTGTGTGTGCGTGTGTTTGCGCGTGCGTGTGTGCGTGTGTGCGTGTGTGTGTGCTAGAGGGAGCAGGAGAACGCCATGTCTCGGCTGAAGAAGCAGCAGCAGGAGCTGGAGCACATGCGTCTGCGCTACCTGGCAGCGGAGGAGAAAGAAGCGGTCAAGACGGAGAAGAGCGAGCTGGAGGACATCAGAAACCAACTCAACAAGTAGGCGTCCCTTACCAAGCCACAGTACACAGCTCTGCTGCACTGGACACACGTCCCTTACCAAGCCACAGTACACAGCTCCGTTGCGCTGGACACACGTCCCTTACCAAGCCACAGGACACAGCTCTGCTGCACTGTAATGTCGTGTGTATATGATAGTGCTGTTGAGTATCCTACATTGAGTTAGCAGTGAGTTCCTCTCCTTTGCCTGCCTGACGGACTCTCTGCATCTCTGGAGACTTCCATGATCCATTCGGTTGCCTGCAGGCTCACAGAAACAGCTGTGCACATTCCAGCTGACCCTCTGAGCACAGACAGGATCTGTGGAGTCATTAGTCACCAGGCAGTGAGACTGGGCTTGATTTTTCTTTTTTAATGTTCTTTCCGTTTGGAAGTGTTTGGGAGTATGTCACTAGTGGTTTCCTGCCTTTAAAGTGCGGGATGTCTCTCCTCATTGGGCTGTTGGTGCTCACTGACTCCCACACATTGTTATGTGTATGTTACATAGGAACCCTCATCATATTCAGCATACATTTCCTGGGTGCTCTGATCCAAGGGGTGACACTGACCGCAAATCCTTTAGTGTTTAATGCAACAGCAGGGGCTCCTCCTTGTGCCTCTTCTCCAGGTGAGGCAGTAAGGGAAACCCAGACAGACTACAGAGTATGTGATGGTTTCAGCAGTGCAAACTTGGAAGACGATGTCTGAAATATTGAATGAAGCTCACAAATGGATGTGTTTAAGATGTGGTTGGTTGTTGTCTGCACAGAGCAAAGGTAGTTCTTTGCCATTTGCCCGAATTTGACATATGAGTTCCCAAGGATGCTGGTAGGGTAATAACACTGCAGCTCCAAACTTCATAAAGTGCATTCTAAAGGCCTATTCACACCAAGAACGATAACGATAACTATATAACGATGAAAGCATTCACACTGAACAACGATAAACAAAGTCTTTCCTTGTGTTAATGAATGTGACTGTTGAAATTCAATGGGTTCTGATTGGCTATTAGCTTTTTATCGTTCTGAAAATCGCTCTGAAAGTGATCCCCAACGATATCGTTCTTCATGTCGTTATCGTTATAGGTTATGTGTGAACATAGTCATTCATATTAACAAGAACGATATTTATTTATAGTTATCGTTATCGTTCTTGGTGTGAATGGGCCTTAAGGGAGAGTAGCTGTGTTTGAGATAATGGATGCACATGCTTCCCCTCCTGTGAAGGTAGCTCTGGTAAATAAGTGTGTGATATCGCGTGTGATGGGTGAGAGTGTTGGCTCATGCGTGTGTTTTCCGCAGGCTGAAGCAGCAGGAGGTGAAGCAGCCGTGGGGTGACCCTGTGGGGGGGTCAGCAGGCGAGAGTGTGGATGACCACCTGAGTCGACTCTTAGAGGAGAGGGACACTCTGTTGCGCACGGGCGTCTACACACACGAGGACCGCATCATCAGCGAGCTCAACCGGCAGATCCAGGAGGCCATGGCCCAGAGACCGCCGTCCACCACAGACCGAACTCACAGACCCGCCCACTGAGAGCCAGATACTACTCACCCCTGGCCACCTGCAATCTCTAATAAGGGACCTTCATGAAGTGAATTCCCAATCAGACATAGCCTGCAATGACTGCTGCAACCTTCGGTCCTCCTGTGGTCACAGTGGCAGGCTGGGACTATTTGAATTGATATCTGTGATTGATTGTCGCAACACAAGAATCCTTTTCCATGGAAGGTGTGGATGTTAACAGACATAGTTGTGTCTTTTGTATATTTATGTGTGTATCTGTTGACACTTTTAGACCATTTGTTACTTTTTTTTAATGAAATGAGTCATAAAAGTCCCACATCTGTGTACTACGGAGAACTGCTACAATCTCTTGACTTTATTTCATCACCTGATGTGCATCAGCCCAATGAGAGCGTAGGGATCTCCTGTGAGGCCTGGAGGGTTTCTCAAGAGTGTAGTGGTGGTGAGGGCCACTAGGGGGCGGTAGCATCTCAGCTTATGTGATATCATATTTGCATTACACCAGATCACTGTTTATTTATTTCCTTTTTTAGGAAGATGATTTAATCCAATAAAGGGTTTTGTTTTTGCCTATCTGCATTGTCAGTTATAAACAGAGCATCCCATTATCACAAATGGATAACTGTCCTGAAACACATGACTTTCCACTTTTATAGTACTTTAGATAAGTCAATCTAGGAGAGCTGTGATTTCTTTTGACAAAAATAATTAAAATAGCATATCATTATTATCGTAATAATTTTTAGAAGTGCCGTTTTTGCAGGCAAATTCTAATCCCTAAACATCGCTAGACATATTTTAAAGGTACACTATGCAGGTTTTTTTTAGCTTAATATGCAAGTTTTTTTTTGCTTAATTTACCTTCATCTAACAGCTTCAGAGTCATTGGAATGGTTATATGAATTTTTTCGGGTTGAATGGTGGCCATCTCGCTTCCCCCTAGCGCCTGTGAGCGGAAAACCACCTTTGCAACTGTGGGCCGGCGGGCCGATGGCCTCAGTGTCAGGAAGTATAACGAGTGTAACGAATTGCTTTACTGCATTCAAATACACATGCAGGCACCGGCTAGAAAAGTAGCGATGGAGTTTCTCAGACATTAGTCATGACAGAGCCAGCGAAAAAGAAGCAAAAAGCGAAAGGAAAACGGTAAGGAGATTGCCAATACTGCATCGTTTACCTTTAAAGCAGTTCACTTATAGCCGTGAGTCATTCAGTGTACATTTAATGTATTCTTGTAACATCTGTAAATTGCAACATGTCTAATCCTCGCCATTCACGCTGTAAGCCCTATAATATCAGCATTATCTGCTGTGCCTGAGCAACTGTGTTGTCACTCATTTTAGATAACAGAATAACTTTGCCTTTTACATTGTACATTGACATTCTAGGTACATTAACTGACGGGACACTATCATAGGAGACTCGAGCTTGGGCTTACTTTTTCGGCCGCATCGTTTGGTAGGACACCTCATAAATCCTCAGTCTGTGTCCTGCACGCGGCCATCTCTGTCCCTTTATCTCTGCACACTTCATTTTTGCGGCTTTTGGGGAGATCAACCGGTTTGCTCTCTCATGATTAGTCTCATTTGTTTTGGGGGGAATCCCCTACAGACCCTCTCTGTGGATGTCTGAACGAGGTGCCCGGAAACAGATGTCTGTTTGAGCCAGGTGGATCTCTGGGCAGCCGGCGAATGTGGCTCATGCACACGCATGTAAGAGGCTAATTGATGAATAAATTCCCTGCGTCTCAAGTGGCTGATGCAGCTCTTCGTCAGTCGTCTCTGAACGTCCCTTGAACTGCCTGCCTATACCCGCTGAGCATGGGTTTAAGGTGGTGAGGCGGGGTGGGGACGTCCTCCACAGGCCTCTTCCTCACATTAGGCTGCGGCTTGTTTTAGCCGCTGGGGCCTCTTTTCACCAGGCAGCCTGCAGCACTCACGAGGGCAGACTGTCAGTAACAGCTTACACGACGGATATAAAGGCCCTCCATCAGACCTGTTTACACACGCACTTACCCCAGAAAATGGCCATGTGATCTATGTCCGTCTAGACAGCTGCAGGCCAACAGGCAGGTTTTTTTCCGATGCTCTCTGTGAGCTTTGTATGCTACCTTTTAGTGTTACGCATGTCAGGCCTCACCGGGCAGCGATAAAGCTGAGAGGCAGCCGGTGTGACAGGCCCGTGTGGCCTCTTGAGGCTGAGAGCCTCCCTATGAAGATAAAAAGGCCTGTGGACTGATGGAGATGGGCCATTCATCGGCACGCCTTCACAGAGCTCGCCCTGCGCTGTAAAATCTCATGACCCAAGTGTCCATTCAGAACTGTTTGATCTATATCTGTAGCAATTTGGTTACACAAGTGCTTATCACTGTGATAACAGCCCTGGCAAATGCAAACTATGGCTATCGGCTGGTACTTTAAAATAGCCTAAGTAGGTGTTGGCCATTGGTTATTGCCCTGTAGTATTCCTGCTGAAGCAGCCTATGGACTAAAAGCAGTATCTGAAGGGCAGCCAATGGGACTGTGCCAGAGACACCTTAATGGTATGGAAATGTGAACTCTTGAACTCTGACCTTGGATTATAAACTTGAAGTAATCAAGCAATCAAAGGCATATAACTACTGTCATCAAAACAGTACGTGTAGGGTTCCCATGCTTGTCTGTCTTGATCTCAGCTTCTCTACCAGTCGAGACTGTTATTTTAGTTTGATTCCAGAATGTATAAAATGTGAACTTGCTGTAAAATACTAGTCATTTCTCATCAAGAGTCTGAAAAGGAAAATGTGAAATATCCACTTACCGTAACCACCGTGGGACACATTTGTCAAGTGGATAAGCTGAGCGTAATCGAATACGGTCAGGATGAAATCTGTATTTCTCACGGACTTTTTCTCCCTCCTCATTTAATGTTGCGTAGGGTAGTGTGTTTCCAATTAGCCTCTCTTTCCTGGAGAAGTTAGAAAAACTGCAGATTTATCTGTAATTGCATGTGAAAGTGTGACCTTTGTCTGGTTAGTGTTTTCATGAGCAGGAAATTCCACAAAAAGCAAAGCCGTCAGTCTTTGGAAACCCTGGGGCCATTCTCACATGTAGCCTATGTTTTCAAAATAACAGTTTTCATGTGATGGTTTGTTTAGCCTCTGGGCCAAGCAGCATTTCACAGTTCCTTGTTCCCATGGCAAAAATATCTTGATTGATGCCTGAAATGTTAACTATTTGTTTAACAAATTTGCAATATTCCCCAGAGAGTGATGTTAAATCTTTGAAAAACTGGTGGGCCTAACCGTTCTCTGATTGTAAAGGAATACTCAGGTAGCCTAACAGACAACAGGTGCTACTTGTCCAGCTTGTGACTTACACATTGGGATGGATTTTAATACATTTAATCTACACTAATGATATAAGGTAGGCAGGGTAGGTATTTCACGGCGGCCGTCGTAGCCCCTTGCGTTGGCCGTGACGCCTCTTTGAAAATCAGAGGTTTACAGGCCACGGTGGCCTTGGTGCCCCCTTCTTTAAATATTCTGCTTTGCGTCCTACTAATAGCGATATATATTTAGCCTATGGCCTGTCAATAATCTTAGCATTCACAGCGCAAATTACGCAGTGGAGAAAGTGACAGCGCAAGAAAGAAAGTGCGTCCAAATTAACCCATTCTTCTCAGTTGAACTACTCGCGAAGTAGCCTACTCATCACACAGACATCACAAGTATCACATGAACGAGCTTTTTCTCAGCTTTTAAACGATGTTAGCCGCTAATTGCTGTGGTGAACGGTTCGCGAGAAAAGTAAATATCATTCAATTTAATCATAAATTCTACTGAAGGTTTTGCGTCCATCTCCCTACACATTCATCTCGGTGGAATACTTCACGAACCCTTCGTTTAACATATGACAAACCATATATCAGAATAAACAGCAGACCTTACCGAACAGAAAGGTGTAAAACAGTCCCCTGTACAGTTAGCCGTTCCAGACTAATCCCGTTTTGAATTTGCAGTACATTTCAACATACATGGATGTCTCCAAATTTGGGATTTAAGTTTTACACTGTGTTTAAATTGTTCCACATCATTTCATAACGGGCCAAATACAAAATAAATATTACAAATGTCGCCTAGATATCGGTAAATCAGAGGACAGCTGACAATAAGAGTTTGTGAAAGTAGCCTTAATGATCACAAAATGCTAAGCATGTATCTAGGCTATTTGAGTTTCTTAAAGCTGAGCTGTGCTTAAATTGTTCAATACATGATTTCATAGCAGGCCAAATACAAAATAAATGTTAAATATAGCCTAGATATCTGAAAATATTAGATGATCAAATGATTTACAGTTATATGTAATATGTCATGTTTTATGTTTTTGTAATGTTTCATACAGTGATGCAGGTCTACTGCAGTGAATACAACTTTGATCATTTTTATAGCCTACTACTGTATAGTTAACTTTGGCCTTGGTGCCCTGACATGTGGCCTTTGTGCCCCCCACCAAATATGCCCAACTGAAGGCCAAGTGGCCTTGCCCCTACAATGGTGAAATTCCAAGCCTGAAGGTAGGTATAATTATCACCAATAATTGATGGTAAAATTATCTAAACAAAACACTCAGGCTCCTAAAATTCCCCAATGCTTTTAAAGTAAGATGAATAGATCTTGGGAATTTATCGCATTAAGAGTGAAATAACATGTTAATTGTAGTTTATTGTAATGGCATGCATTGTCCTAGCCTGGGTGTTCCCATGCTGCCTTGCACGCGATTTGATTCACGCTGCTAAGGCAGCCTGGAGACCATGGAGCAAATTTTCGCCTGAGATAGGGAACCAATCACAGAACAGGGGGGAAAGCAAGACGAAGATGAGCTATGCACAGACGCATTTGATAGACATCCGTGGCACCCAATAAACGGATCTGGGCATTTTTTTCAAATACGAGAAAATGAACGTTTGGTTCCCAGACCACGTCTCATTGAGAAGTGGTGGCGCTAGCCAGGCTAGCATTGTCCCTCAACCCGTAACGATCTAATGCACTTCCGGGGGGGGGGGGGGGGTCGGGGTCATCTTGACCATTGCTTAGAGACTAGATGAAAGATGGAAAAAATGAACATGACATTAGGCTACTGAATTCACTTTGTGTAGCCACAGTTTTAGGGAAGACTTGACAACCATAGGCCTACACCTGATGACTGGATTTCTCTTCACTTCTCACATTTAAGACAAATGCACAAGCTTAAGTATTAATTAAAAAAAACAAACTGTTATAACAGGCCAGAGCAGAGGGGCTTAGGAAAAGACATGACATGGTTGCCTAATCATTTAAATAGGCTACATTTTGTCTAACTGACACAGCACATTATCTTAAAGTCTGAAAGTGAAAATCTTTATTTCATTTTATTCAAACTCTTCTTCCAAAGGAGTGCGGATCAACATGGGAGCAGCTTGAGGTGATTTCGAGGTGGGAAGAAAAGCTAGAGAGGTAGCCTACGCTTGGCTATGCGGGGAGACCAATAAATCAGCTGGCCAGCAGGCGCAGCGTGGTTGCTTCACAATCGCCGGGTCAGATCCATAACCCCGCGACAGCTGACCCGGGGGAGCTGACCTCTCGCTCGCTCTCCCTCACTCAACACACCGGTCAGAGGCGCACCGTTGCCGCCTCCCTGGCCTCCAGAGAGGAGGCTCCAGCTTTGTGGCACCCCACACCTCCCCACCTCCCGCACACATGAAAGAAGACCAAATTCACTGTGGACCGGACCTTGATGCCGCTTTTTTTTTTTTTTTTTTTTTTTTTTTGTAGATTTTGAAATTCCGATTTTGGTGAATCCTTGGACACCATGGTTAAAACAAAAACCTATGATAATCGACAACAGACTCTTTGACTCTCAAGTTCTCACACCATTGTTCAGGCATTCGGTTTGCTCTGGTCTCTGTGTTCTCAGCTGATTTTAGCAGTTTTATTGAAAAAAGATACATTTTGAAATCATGCAAACAAGAGTCAGGGAATCCAAGTTAAACATTTTCCAGAAGCTTTTTTGCCCAATACAGCTTAACACATGATTATCATACACATGGCACTGTATTAAATGCATCTGGGTCCAAGCTTAGCTTATGGTCACTAAGCTTTTGTCCTTGAAAAATAAAGTCCACTTGTGCTGGACTTGTGCTGCAAAGGTAGCACAATCATTCATCGGAATACAGGTTCAGAGATGAACCTGATTATTGTGTATTTGTCAACATGTTTTACTGTTGGCCAAAACATTTAAAAATAATCTTTGGTGTTAGTCTTCACTACTTTGGGTTGTGCTTTTATGTTGGCTTCTGACATTTCACAATGATACTTTGTACAGTTTTGTCAATAAAAAAACGATACACATTAGATCATGTGACATTACAAACAATCACAATAGCACTGAAAAAGTGAGTTTGGTTTGTCTCTGAATCAGAGAGAGGGCAGCATGTGCATCAGCAATGCAACATTAAGCCATCCGCAGATCACAACACAACTCAGCCATAGAGAATGAGCTCTCGTGTAGGATGCTGAGGTCCAATCTAAGTCTGACATTTACCCTGAAGAGGTTGAAGGCATGGTGGAGTTTTTGTTGTAGAAAAATACTGTTTCTCTACCTACAAACAGTTCAGCAACCACATGGACAGTGTTTATAAATATCCCATGTGTTGTCCACTTCTGTTGGGAAGGTCTACACAGCATTCATTTTGTTCTTTACTCTTCTGGACACAAATGCATTTTATTCGTATGTTGATCAACTCTGTCTTTTAACATGCCTTTGAATAAGACCTGTGATGTTTTAAGTTTAGAAACATTTTTATTTTTCAACAACAAAATTCACATGCTGTGCCTTGAAAGAGAAACCAGCCCTTCTTATTATATTTTGTAGTAAGGACTAGCATAATCTGCATTTAAGCAACCATGTCTGCTTATACTTAAATAGTCTCTTCAGCATTACATTTAAGAGCAGGGCCAATCAGAAAACATAAATAACAGATTTAAAAGTGCCAAAAGCATGATATGGGAGAAATATACTATAATTTAGAATGTACATTTTATAAAGGTGGTGTGTGTCATGTTTCCTGTTTTACTCACTGAATGCATTTCTCATTCATTTATTGGTGGAATTAAAGTGTGTCCTTTTAATTCATGCTCCTTTGCCATTGGGCAAAGGTTGTGCATTGTCAGTGTAGTTTTTAAGCATCCAATGCTCTACAGTCTCTTTGGTTTTGTAACACTGAGTGTAAGACACCAAGATCAAAAGCAAAGAAACCACTTTTTGCACTGTTTGGATTTTTTACTGTCCAACCTCTTCTTCACAGAGCTGAGAGTCATAAATAAATATTCTGCTCTTCCCACATTTTGTTTCTCCCAGTATCACCTCCCAATCCCCCTCCTGCCTCCCCAACCCCCCATCCATGTCCAGTCTCCTTATCTTGTGCCAGGATCAATATCTCTTAACATCTTACTTATTTTATTACTGCTTTTGGTTTTCCGTGGGGCTGATTGAGAGTTTCTCAGAGGAAATCTTTGGTTTTGCTTAAGTGTCCGTGACATTTAATCATGATTTTCCTTGCAGTTTAATTCCGGCCAGTCAATCAGCTAATCCACCTCGATTGATTCGCTGCTCTCACTGATGGGCTTGCACTCGTTGGGCATCCGCTGGTGTCTGCTCAGCTGCGTGGCCTGTGTGAAGCTCCGGTCGCAGCGCTCGCACCTGTACACACACACATACACACACACACACACACACACAGAGAGAGAGACAGACAGACAGAGCGTTCAGTGCCTCATCCTCACCTTGCTGCTAATGACAGCTGACACATGAAAGTGGCTAGGATCCTGTAGGGCCAGAGGGGTATAATTGCAGGAGCCCTGTCTGAAGGGGACCTGGGGGGGTGATGACGGGAGAGGGGCCCAAGTGATGCGTGACACAGGGGTCCTGTCAATAAATGGCAGAGGAAGGGTCCCCCAGGAGGGGGCCTGTCCAGATAAGGGCCACGCATCATTGTCACTTACAATAGATAAAGAACAAAAAGAGATTTTCAGTAGGGGGGGGGTTACTATCAAAGGAGAGAATCTCCTTCATGTAATAGCACAGGGAAGGAAAGGAAAGAAAACCTTTGGTATACTCTCTAGTTAAGCTAACAGAATACATTCAAAGTCATTTTCAAACAACAGGACTTTTAATGTTTAAACAGGACAGTATTAATGACACTTGTGTGTCAAGGTGTGTTCATTAGGTTACAACACTGTAAACGTCAGGACTGTAGCTAGTATATATACCCTGTGAAACAAAATGGCAGTCAAGCAGACAAGACACAAGTAGAATGAGCCAAAGCAGATCTAAATTCTTACAGCAGAAAGACAAAACTGCCAAAGTTCTGTTGAGCGGTGCAGAATAGTTTCAGTGATGCTTTGCAGGGCCAGGGCTAGAGTGGAGAGAGCATCTAGTCTCCCTGACAAACAGAAAATGCCATCTTTATTCTATCAAGCATATCAGCTCGATGGAAATAACTCAGCCCTATTGATTGACTAAAGATTGGTGCAGTGTATTCATTAATGTCTTTGTGCCCCTCTTCCCCTCAGGAGCGGCTGAAGTGCTGATGACACGTTTGTGTATCACTGATTGCTCATTAGAAAGCTGATTTGTAACTTGGCTGCACAGTGAGCATAAACATAGACACAAACCCCCGCAAACACAGGCAACGCTCCTCTTTCAACAAACACACACACACACACAAACACACACAGCCAGCTCACAAACAGGCCTCCTAGTAGATATCATAGTCATATGTTCAAAAGAGCTTTAATACTATGTAAGAATTTGATTATAATTGCAACATTCTTCAGAATGCATGTACGCATAATGGAGTCTGATAAGCCCATTCATATCTTAACTCCTCAAAAGACGCACTACAGTAAGTAGATTCCTATGTCAAGCAAATCTAATCATTCAAAACAAGATTTATGTATTTGGTTTTTGTTTTAAAGGCATCTCTTAGCCTTCAACTACAGTGCACCAAGCCAATTGTGTGCTTTCAGGCTTAGCCTGAGTAACAGATGCATTCTTCCTTTTGCACAAAAATAGTCTTTTCTGATACAGCACAAGTAAAGACAGTGAAAAACAGACTCCAGCTGTTCCACAGGTTCTAACACTCCAGCTTTATTTCTCTGATGTGGTGTCAACATTTTAGGAGTAACACAGCACACTAGTAAAGAAATGATTTCATGGTAGTAGGTCATTACAAAGAACACTCAACACATCTGTATTTAAATAACCACATTAGCTATTAGCTATAGGAATCATTATAACAATAGGGCTGTGATCATTTAAGTAGATGTCTACATATTTTTGATAACTAACTGTAATCACACAGGTCATGGGAAATATAAGGGGTTATTAGATTCAATTTAAGTAACATCTGTTACATTAACAGAAATCTATTTTCATTCCAACCTTTCAACCAAATGTGTCTATTGTAGTATGATGGACAGTCCCTCTAGTGCTAGCTGGTGTGTGTGTATGAGCTTAGCCTTGCCCTTTGCCCACCTGAGCTTTGAGAAACTGCTTCATGCTCTGTCTTGTCCTGTGATGTTTGGAAAATGTATTATTTAGGAAAACAGCGAACACAAAGGAGAATGTTGCATATAGTGTGTGTGTGTGTGTGTGTGTGTGTGTGTGTGTGTGTGTGTGTGTGTGTGTGTGTGTGTGTGTGTGTGTGTGTAGGCGTGCATGCGTGTGTGCGTACGTATGTCTATCTGTCTGTATGTCTGTCTGTATGTCTGTCTGTCTCTGTGTGTGTGTGTGTGTGTGTGTGTATTGGTCACATGTGGTGGTCGGTGAGAGGGAGAGTGAGTACTCACTGTTACTTACTTGAATGGCTTCTCCCCAGTGTGTGTGCGGATGTGGTTGTTGAGTGTAGTTGCTCCAGCGAAGGCTCGGCCACAGTAGCCACACTTGAAGGGCCGGTCGCTTGAGTGTGTGACCACGTGGTTCCGCAGCTCCGACGGCTGGGAGAAGGACTGTGAGCAGTGGCCACACTGGTATGGTCTACACACACACACACACACACACACACACACACACACACACACACACACACACACACACACACACACACACACACATATACAGAGAGAGAGAGAAAAAGGGGGTTAACCCCCATGGCTGTTACCATGGCACCATGACCCTTCATCAACAATGAGATGTGGTGTTGCGTTGAACCATCCATCACTGTGCACTCAGTTCACCAGCACAGGGCTGAAGCACACAGTGAGAGATAGAGAGATTTGGATTCTCTCTCATGCTTTGGCCATGCACAAGACAACACCAGTTTCTGCTTATTTACTGAAGTCTGCTGTCTAAACATGGGGAAATATACAGAACACTGAAAAGCACCCTGATAGGGTATCATGTCACTGAATAAGACTATTTCTCTGAAATCATCTATTGTCAAATGACATTAACATAAACATAACATAACATAAACATTAAGATCATGCTATTTTTTTCACAAATCCTCAGATGTTCATGGAAGTATTTTTTCTCAATTTCTCAAATCTGCTTTCACTGTGTCTTTTCACCTTAGCAGAACACAGAATCGGTAACAATTCAATAAAAACAATGAACTGAAAGAATAATGTTTTGTACCACCCAAATCATGCCATGACCCAAATCCTGTTTCCCCTCACTTCAGTTTGTATTCTGTGCCGCCTGGATCACAGGGGCTTGGTGGCTGACATAGAGCACAATTTACTGGAAGGTTTTTCTGGGAGAAGATGCATCGATTGTGAATATTTTAACGTGATTAATGTGTGCAAAGTATTTACTATGGCGGCACTTATGATTAATGTGGGTGTATTGTTTATTGCAGCTCTGGGTTTACAGGAGCGCAATACAACAGATAAATACTTCCTGTGCCCAAATGGCCTATCATCTCTGGGAACTGCTTCAGCTACACTTCTCCCTATGATACTTAAGGCACACACATTGCTAAACCTACAGCACAACAAAAACGCAGCATTGTTAAATTAACCCAACACCCCCAGGCCCTGTTTCTGTGTACTCTTAAGTCCCTCACAGTCCCAAGATCATCCACTTGCTCTATACACTGCCATTATGGGAATTAAGATATTTATGATTATAACTACAGACCTATGAAAGCAAAGAACATTGCACAATGTAATCCCGTAATGTGAATCAAGCTGTCATCAGATGTGAAAGTTGAGCAATTTTGTGCTAGATTAAACAAATTAATTGGTTTTCTTAACATGTACTATATCTGTGGACGAGCAAATGCTCTCCTGTCTAGATCAAAAGTTAATGCACTCCACTGTGACAGGCTGATCTATTAAAAGCTCTTTATCTACAATAATTCACACGTAGAAGTAATTCCAGCTTGTCCTTTCTGCATTAAAACAAAGCTGTTTCAGTTGAACTGTCATAAATCACCCCACACTTTGCGTCAATAATGAATCAATGATCAACAAAATGACTCTTCAGAAAACATTTAATCCAGATCCACTGAGGAGCTCCACACCATCGATGAAACTATTAAACGTTAGTGGGCAGATAATGCACTTGATATTCAAAAGGAGGTAATTAAGTGATAGGAGATAGACAAAAGACCACATAAAAGCCAGTCAATGGAAAACGGTGTTGCTCTTCCTGATAATTAATCTCACCAGTGAAAGATGAGAATGAACTGTGATCATCAGCGTAATTGGGACATAGACATCCTCTCAACTCGGTTGAATATTCATTCACAGTGCAGCTTTGAATATGTCGACTGCATGAAGAGGCGTGAAAAAATGCAATATGATGCGATTCTCTATTGATCTGTAAAATTTCTGGGTGCTGGGCTACAGTGCATTTTTTACAGCTTTCTGGGTTCATTTCTGCAATACAGATGGTCGGCAACTTTTACTTTCAAAAGAACCATCTTCTTTGACAAGAAAACAATCTGTCTGGAGCAGCAAGTTTGGCCTTCATTCTCAGCCCAGTCTCAGGGGTGGTGAAAGCAAAGTTCTCCAAGCACTATAAAGTATTTTCATATAAGTTAATTTAATAATAATTTAATATATACTATAAGTTTTACTGCAAAGATTTTGATAAATTACCATTTCTAGTTTGGGAAAAGACCACTCAAGCCACCACGGAGTTTGGTAAAGGGACGTCAGGATGTGACATGACGCATTCTAGTCGCCAAATAGTAAAACCATTTCTATGTTTTCTCCACATTTTGCTCAGTGTATAGGATACATATTTTTCACAAGTCAATAACGTAAGGATGGCTTTAAGCTAAAAAATGATATCAAAATGGAAAAAAATAGTTTATTAATTTCCATTTTTAGACAAAGCCAGGGAGCCCCTAGAGTGGGGCTAAAGAGCCGCATGTGGCCCCTGCTCTATAGCTACAGTAACTAAGCGGTACACAATATGGCCAATTTGTCTCCATCTCCTACTCCATCCCCAACTCTTGCAACTTTTGTGTATGTAAATGAGTGTGTTCATGTGTGTGTTAGTGTATATGTGTGCTTCTCTGTGTGTGTGTGTGTGTAAGTCGTTGCCTGGGACTCGTTGCTAAGGGCTGCTTACATTTTGTGATAGCGCGCCTTCAAAATAGCTGTGCTTATATGCGCTTTTCACTTTAAACCAGGTTTTTCTGGGTGAGTGGCGTAATGATTTTTAGTGGGTGTAAGATAACGATTATTGGATTATGCACCTGACCACACCTATTTTTTTAATTGACACGCCCCTGGGCGCAATGTTCAATTGAACTGAAGCCCATGGTGAAAAAATCATCACTGCCTTGAGTGTAAGATAGGAACAGCACTTGTGTCGTGCTTCCCGCCACGTTGAGCCAGGTGTAAGATAGGGCCCATAATTACAGTCATTCTTAGACACAGTTATTACAGTCTTTCCCATTAGACACTAGCCTGGTATCACCAGACTCATGGGCATACCTGTCAACATTTAGCTTTCCAAAAAAGGGAGCTTTCACGTTTCATACACGTGTTTCAACAATACATTTTGGTCGTTGCTTTTACCTTACCATTACCTTACGCATGCCAGTTATGTATCCACCAGCTGCCTGCCTGCAGCCTACTTTTAAAACTCCAAAGCTGCTTGCTGTCAGATTTGGTTCCGAGGGAACAAGTTCAGTGTATCAACAACACTCAATAACAGTTTATGTGATGTGTTAATCAATTCAATTCCCAACAATTTCACAACAGCTAGTTCTGGAGTAGGCCATTCAACTAGCCCGCTTGCTTACGACGAGACTCAGCAGTTGGCACCCGCTTCCTTATTTTGGTTTTTGGATTGCCAGGGTTTAGCCTATGACAAAACAGTTGAAATTGAAACTAAGTAATCGTGTATGTGTAGGGTGTATTTCATACACAACCTGGCAACATGAATGGATCAATGATTTTAAAATGAAGTTGGATGGCCATGCAAATTACGGGAGTTTTCCAGGAGAAATAACAAAACGGGAGGGTGCTGGGAGATGACCTTGAAATACGGGAGAAACCCGGGAAAAACGGGAGTGTTGACAGGTATGCTCATGGGTACTCTCCATTTGGAAATGTTTCCAACCCTAGCATCATAATCGCTGTACTTTGTAATAAGACTAATGGACAAATGAAACGTTCCGATTTTCTAGGCTGATTTGACATGGAACTACTCTCATTCCTGCATAATAATCTGCTGCAGCTCAAACTTGTTGCTGGAAGTTACAGCCTACGGGGACTATTTTCAGGTGCTGCATGATATCATTGTGCTGCTGCGCCCATGGTACGTTCGCAATGTTCCTTGATTATTACGCCAGAATGAGAGTAGCCTATAGTTCCATGTCAAATCATCCTAGAAAATCACCACGTTTCATTTTCCGTTAGTCTTATTACACTTTCTAACTTAAGAAGAGACACGTTTTAAATAGGAAAATGACTGGAATTCTAAGTCACTTTTAAGCGTGGTGCTAGCGGGCGAGATGGTAAAGGTCTAATCCAACTCAATGATCTATGCTAGGCTGGAGAACGGCTGGATGAACTGGAGAAAGGTAAAAATCAATTGTTTAACTCAAGGGGAGGTGGAAAATGAGCGTAGTTCCCCAAATGGTGGAATATCCCTTTAAACAATCGTTTTTTTTTCCTAGCTCGAGTTGCTGCAGCCAACAGCTAAAGCAGTCAGGCAGCTACAGCGCTACACTCTGGGGGCATGAACACGGGGGCTCATGAACATGCCCCCAGAGTGTAGCACCCTAGCTGCCTGGAAGCTCTAACTATTGGCTGCAGCAACTCAAAGCTAGGGAAAACCAATTGTTTTTGTTTTTTATAGTACTCGGTGATCTCGGAAAACAGACGTCTAAATATAAAAGAATTTGGTATACAAGCCCTTGGCCTCTTCTTTAGTGGTTTTCACAATTTGTTTTCATTTTGTTATTTTGTGGTCCCTTGAGAGTAGGGTGACCAAACATCCCTATTTCCCGGTCATCTGACTTTCGATCTTTGGTGTCGAACTATGGAAATATGGAAAGCTGAAATGATTTTTCATATTTAATTCCTATACACATTTTTCCTTAGGACCCAATGTGTTTAATGTCCTATAGTGATGACTGATGACGTAAAATATATATTTATACTATATTTTGTCCATATAGAGTAGGAAAAACATCAGACCCAATCCATGACAAAATGGCATGTGTATCACCATCATGCCACAGGAAACCATACCGCTTGTGTACTTTCTGTGGCTTAGCTGGACTGGACCATTTTAACTTCACCACAACTTCAAAAGTAGTGGTCAACAAATTTGGAACATGAAGTAATACAGATGACTATGTCTAACTATAGAGATGCACTGCTGTCAACTCATGCAAGGTTAGGTAGGAACATGAATTTATAGTATAGGACTGAGCAGATGTCTACTTGACTGGCACTTGGTAAGCATAAAACAGGGCACGGCACGAGTCTCCTATTTTTCCTGTACATGCAAATGCTGTATGGCTGTTTTAGAGGTATGACTTTTGATATGAAAAAATGGCCCAGGCCCTTTCCTGCACACAGTGTTATGTTGTCTCTGGAGTGTGCATTGTCTCTCCTTTAGTCAGATTGGAGTATATCTCCTCGGGTTTATGTCCTACAGTGAGATGTGAGTGTATATTCTACATTGATTGATAGGCCTGAGTTAAAATGGAAGAAAAACCCTCTTGCCCAGAAAAATAGAGGTCAGCAAAACAGATAAGCAAAACGATTTTCCCCTCGTGATGATATACTAGAGTCATTTATCTTAGCCCAAATGTACATATAAACTAAACATCAATAAATATGTATAAGCCGAAGCCATAAACCACCAAAGGAGCCATTTTAAACAGATGTGCTGGGTCATTTGCTATGAGCATAGGCTGAGCCTCCAAATATCAACACATCTAGATTCCCTTGTTCAGCTGAATTTTATCTCCACCCCAGGGTCATAAAGTTAACTATTGACAAACACTCACATTGACTTCAACTCTAGGCTATCTGTGCCACATTTTTCTTCTGTATGAATATTAGTTTATTGAATAAGTGGCATCTGTTTTCCTCTGCATCACAGTTAGAGAAGGTATTTCTCTGTGACAGGGCCTGCTGATTAATAGGTCTATATGCGCCCAAGAAAAATAGAGCTAAGCAAAAAAATTCCAATACACCCCACACCGAATTTAATTAGGTTTAGAGATGTTACACACTGTGTTTGAACCCTAAAACTGTGACAGCTGGTCCAGCAGATTTCCTTAATACTGTAGTGGAATGAGTTAGAAGTGTTGTCTGCGGATGAATAGCCCAGCATCAGCAGGCCTGATACACATGCTTAGTTCACATTATTTACATGGCTACCAGCCATGCAGCCTGCTGTCAGGGGGGCAGAGGGCCGCGCCGGGCCGCACCACGCGTCACAAACCCTGGGGAGGAAGAGTAATGGCCGGCCTGCTAAGTGACTGCACACCCATCTGGGTCAGCCGCAGCACACAGCTTACAAGGGGCTTCAGATCTTACATGAGAACTCCAACTCCACTGCTCAGAAATGCTGCACCTGAGAGAGGCTGTGCAATACACTTGCTCAGAGCCATTGTGAACAAAGGAGCAAACACAGGAAACAGCTTCCCAGCTTGTTTGTTGAAGGCTTGGTCTACTCAAGTGAAGAGACTGTTGCAAGGGAATGTTGGGAATGTTGCATGGGCCTGAAAGCAGATTTGGACATCTCGATTGTAAGGGAATACATTAAAAAAACACTTTTTGTAAAACACAAATGTCTGCTCAAGATCTGTGTCTAAATTGCAGCCAGGGGTTATATGTCATAGCCTATAAGCCCTGCTATGTGTAGCCATGCCAGCAGGGCGGGTGGGATCACTGTGCAAAGTGTTAGCCCCTCTGGTCTTCTAGGCTATTTAGATATCAAATCTCTGGACAGAATCCCACACAATAGACCTTTGGGAATTTCTCTTGCCTGGAGGGACTTGTAGTTTGTTGGTGAGATGGAGCTCAAAGGCTCTACACTGATGACTACTGGTTATTGAATCCTGCACATCAGCAAATAACTTTAACAGCCATGAGCCTGTAACAGCCTCATTTCACTAGTTTGTCCATCAAAGCGCTTGATTTCATATGCCAACAATTAGCATGCTTGGTTGGTAGCTGGACGACGTCCTGGTATGCCTTTAGTGAAGATCACATGCATGATGTCCGGTGACACCCCTCTCCAGTGATGCACTGGAGTGTCACAACGTGGCCAGCTGAGGCCAGTTCAAACCTCCTATGCAGAGGTGGGGTGAACGAGAGCTGTCAATGCTCCTGTCCCTGGACATCTAAACGGAGGCATAACTTCTAAACTTCGGACGCATAACTTCTCAACATAACGTTTCAAACTAATGTTTTCTTTATGTTCTTGTATCACTTAAAGGTACAGTCAGGGATTTCACGATTCCACCCCAACATTTTTTTGTCACATTTAGCAATCATCTCCTTATGAATGGTCTGTAGGCAGCCAAGGCTCCGAAAACTAGAAACAAAGTGGGGGCAGCCTATCTAAGCTAATAAATGTAAATATCAACATACACGACTTCCTGCACAATCCCCGACTGCACCTTTAAAGGGGCCTTTTCGCATCGTGCCTAACAACGCCCCTTAGCTGTCCTAAAATCATTGGGACCTACAGCCTACAAAAGAAACACTGTAGTCACACACAAAAGAACAAAGATAATGTTAATTATTGTAAATTCAGCCTGTAGCAACATAAACAGTTTGTCAAGGAGTAAAAGGACTTTGGTCTACCAAATCAGCTCACTATAGGGCTCACCTATATTACACTCCATGTAAACCATATTTCATTTTTATGTTATTATACATGATATGATAAGTAGAAAGATTATATACATATCAAAGTTAGGTTCAACTTTGATTAGATGTGTACATCTCCTAAAACGGATCCACTCAAACCAACTTCAAACACTAATACAACTACTATTCTGAACTGTGACTTTTTTGTGCAGTTAAAAGTGTCAGCACTTGTGACATAACAAGTTTCATGTTTCAGAAAATAGCCCAGTGTTTATGCCTATATAAACTGTTGACATCTTGTTAATCTGACTAAAGACATAAATACTTAAATCTACCAAATGTGCCAGGGGTCTTAAATATATGCCAGTAATTCACATGCTGACTTCCAGCCAGACACAATGACATGTTCCTGGTATGCCTGAAGAAAACAGGATTCATATCAATAGTGAGCGCTACAGCTGCTATTAAGTACATACACTGTATGTTAGCTAAATCCTGAAGGATTAGGACTGTTTTTTAATGCTTTGGGGAAAGAATTTGTCTTTCTCTGTTGAAATTGATAGGTTATTTTCTATTTTCATGGTAAAGACAAGTCAACCAGTTTTTCAACAATTTCTTAACATGAAGACTTATTGCACGTTACATTAAAACTAAAAACTTACTTCTACCTATTCACTTCATCCTACATAATTTAGCACCAGGGAGCATGGACCTGCTCTAGGGTCTGGTGTATAATCAATTATGTATTTCAACAATTTCCCAGCAGGGCTCCCTATGGAATATATTTAGTGTCCTTTTGTATGAAAATGAGCTAATTAGGAACATTTCACATCACTGTTATTGGCTTTTGATCTCCTTAGGCTAGAGATGCACCGATTGATCGGCTGGTGACCAGATTTGGACGATTTTCATGTGATCGGCCATGACCGGCGACCGGCCGGACAGTCTGAGACATGCCGATTTCGTGCCGGTCAAATGCACTCTTGCACCACACTTGAAACATCACCACCCAGCTGAGTTTGCAAAGTTTGAAGAAGCTAGCAAAGGCCAACACTCAGGACTGGATGTACAAAGAAAGCGTATTCTATGCACAAAGAGCGAACGCTGTGCTTTGCCATATTGCATGGAATTTGGGCTACTAAGATGTCACTTCATTATGTTCATAAACAGCACTCATCACCGCCCTTCCCCGCCCCTCTACAACACTAATTGCCCACAGCTGAACCACAAGTGCAGTTGGAGTTAACCGATTGTGACATTAAAAAGAATCAAAGTTTAGCGATCATACATGATAATAGGATGTCAACAAGCAGCAACACACAGAGTAGGCCTAGTGGTTCTACTCCACTTAAAGAAATAGGATACTCGAACTATTATACTGCACGTAGACTAAGGCTATGACTGGGAAGTGGATGTTGTGACAGTGAATATACGAAAGTTTATTCGAAAGGCAAAAAAAAGTTAAAGTTGCTTTTGACATAGTAGCCTACAATGAAGAAAACTGATGCTCTGAATACTTATTCAACTGTCTCTGAAAGTTTCTATAATTTACCCATTTAACCAGAATTACACCTGTGGCGGAAGTTTTTCACCGCAAAACAGACACGCTGTTTTCACACATATGCAGTCAATCGCTAATCAATGGCTATTAGCACTTCTCCCCTGTGTTTGCGTGATACTCCCACTTTTCATGCATATGAACATATGGTCCATGGCAGCATGTTCAGCATCTGGGAAGCATTATAGTTTGATGCTGCAGCTTAAGTTAGACTTGAAGAAGAATCTGTGTGTTGACCTATACCTACGTACACCTATACCAGGGCCTTACCTGTCTGGGTTCTGTGGGCACACGTGCATCTGCAGTAGTATGCGTTGGGTGAAGGTCTTGAAACACTGGCCACACTTCCAGAGATGCCAGTCACTGAACTCTGAGCTCAGCTGGCTGGTGGAGGTGGGGCTCGCTAGCACACGCTGGTTCTTGGAGCCCATCTGGTTGTAGCCGGAGTCAGCTGGACCACCCTTGTCCATCAGAGAGAAGCCTCGTGGGCAGGGCGAGTGGGGGAAGACCATGGAGCGCAGCAGGACGCCAGAGGATCCCCCCTTCCCACCCTTACTGAAGGGCTGGAGGCTCTCCTGCCGGGACATCGCCTCGATGACAGTGGCGGGGACATTTACTGTGGTCATGAACAAGAGGAACATGCAGACCATAAGAAAGCTGTACAGACCAACAGATAAGCAGATGAATGGCACAACAAGACAGGTACAGATGTTAAGCTTTGATTTTGGATTGGCCATTGCAATCCCACAGAGGGACATCATTTGTTGCATCGACATTGGAGTCATTTCCTTCAGAGACATTTCCTGCAACTTAAGCTGTTTGTTTTTATGCAAACTCCTGTCACTTCAGCAGCTTCATACTTTCCTTCTCTCATCCCCCTTTTTTGTGTACAAAATGGCTGAGCCAAATGTCTCTTGCAATGACATCAATGACGGTAAAACGCAATCATCAATGCTTTGCAAACCAGCGCCCAAAACACTTCTCTTAAGTTGCCATGAGCAAAACCATGTGCGTCCTTAACAGTAGTTTCTAATGAAAACTCAACATGGAGGAAGTCCCCACCATGACAAGTCATCCTTAAGAAAACCACACTCCACATTCCAGCTATCGCAACATGCTGTGTACACAAACACAGCACCGCTACACTGTAATGTGATACATGTGGGATGAAGACTGTGGCATCCTTATTCAATAAAGTCTGCTCATCTAATGCAATAAAACTGAAATCAGGCTTTTTTTTCAGAACTTAGTTTCTATGTAAGATCTTTGATCACTGGTAAATTTCAACTGGGATATGTGTGATTAAAGCTAACTTTTGAAAATGTGCATGGATAGGACTTTGCATGGGAGAGGAGTGCATTCAGTTCCCATTGAAATGTTTTCCAACATACTGATTTATTGAAATGTCACTTAAAATGTATGTTAGTGTATGATAGTGGAAAAAGTAAGTAATCTTTTCATTGGTAAAACAAAAGACTCCCTCTACTCAGTTTTGTGATGAACAGAACTTGATGACTACCAACTACTTTTTGTGCTCATATATTCTTTCTGTAAACGTAATATCCTAAATAATGTCACTGCACGGACACCTTATATTGCACCCAGCACAACACCAAGATGAATGCAAAATAAAGTGGTTCTTGCTCTGGTATTACAAGCTAGAATTTACCACTGTCAACAAAATGTTTTAGAAACATCATAATCATTTTACCGAAAAGTATAGATGCAATTATACAGCAGACAAAGTTAGATTGATTTTAAACCCACCAATGAACTGCAATCTATTAACAACTGAAACAATGTTCTCCATTTTCATATAGTTAAAATATTGCAGTCTTAGGTGCCCTCACGGGCAGACTGTCAACTCGTTTAGGTGTGTCATCTTTGTTTCAAACCACACACATCCATGTCTAATCTCAGCCCTCAGTCTCAAAAATTACAAAATACAAAATTACAAAGTAGTCACAAATATCAATTTAATAATAACCAGGTAGGCTAGCTTTGTCTACCATGGTGGATTGAACTGTACTGGGGTTGTTGTCATTTATTACACAACGACAATTTAACAATTTCATATTTAAGACCTAAAACCACAAAAATGTCACAAGTGCACTGATCATCTCATAATCAGCATCTGGTGGTATGATTGGCTCAGAGGAAGTATTAAATGACACACATTCAAATCATTGAGCTCAATGTACCATAATAGTATTTGTTACAGTTGCTTACAGTAAGGAGTATTCGGCCACGTTCACATGTTGCTTACAGTAAAGAGTATTAAGCAATGTTTACATGTTGCTTATAGTAGGCTAAAGAGTATTAGGCCATGTTACATGTTGCTAACAGTAAAGAGTATTAGGCCATCATGTTACTACATGTTGGTACAGTAAAGAGTATTAGGCTATGTTTGTTGCTAACAGTAAAGAGTATTAGGCCATGTTTGTTGCTAACAGTAAAGAGTATTAGGCCATGTTTGTTGCTAACAGTAAAGAGTATTAGGCCATGTTACATGTCGCTAATAGTAAAGAGTATTAGGCCATGTTTACATGTTGCTAACAGTAAAGAGTATTAGGCCATGTTTACATGTTGCTAGGAGGGGCACTTTTAGCGCAGTTCAGGTATAAAAGCCTCTGTGCCTTCTTGACCGTGGTCCACTCAAATGAAGCCATTTGTGTTTGTGATTATGTTTATACGCACTGTCACCGTCCACTCCAGTGTGAGTTTTATGGCTTTCTTCTGCCCTCATTGTTTGCCACGTTCTTCATGCACAGCATTATGTCCTCAGGATAATACTGCATGCTCAGGAAAACAGTTTACATAGAGTGGCAGTCGTCTAAACAAAACTGCAACCAGACTAAAGTCATAAAATGTCCAATGTGTAAACAGAGAATTGTCAAATGTTGTCAGTTGTCCAGGACCTCCTTCTGGTAAATGAGCACAGAGAAGCCCAATGTGAGCTGTGAGAGGACATGAATGATGACTTCAGGCCAGGAGATGAGTTAGTGATCAAATGTCTTCAAAACTAGTACTAGTAATAGTATACAAAGCAGTGGTATATATAGAAAATACAATGTTGCATGTCCTAAAAAGGAATGTGTTAAATACCCAAACTAGTGGTATGTTTTCATTATGTCACGCTGCATAATGAGTATGATATCTATTAAATTACCCACAATTGATGGCCATTTCATCCTTTACTTTCTTTTAATGTCCACAGTGGTTTGGACTGTTGGTTCCATTTCAAAACACACTAGCCCAACATTAGCTTCAATTCATTTTCAGATGTTGGTTATTTGGTCTATATTTAATATATATATATAAATCTGTGTTAAACACAAGTGAGTAATGTACATGACATGTACAACAACAGTGGTCTACCAAGCAATATACCACTGTAGAAGACAATTCCCTATGAATCCCAAATAATGTGATGATCAGTTTTTTCGATGTTTACTTCTTAGAGTAATTGAACCATCCGTGAAATTAAGAATATACATTTCTTGTCCATTAAAACACTTTCAGTGCAACTACATGGTCTATATTTGCTATGTTATTGCAGCCGGCCAGTGTTGTTAATCGCAGTTCTACTATCCCTGCCACTGCCCAGCTACCTGGTGAACCTGGACTGAAGAACTCACTTTTTCAACACACAGCCATGCCCTTGCCAGCCCAGCAGTAAACCCTGAACCTGAAAACTGATTGTATTTATTCTACAATTTGGAAAATGTGCAGGGATCACAGTGGTGACGCCTCAATGAGATTTTCTGGGCACCGCTTAAATAACAACAGCAGATGTATGCCCCTGAACTTCACGCCCTTTGAGGAAATGACAAAAAATGAAATATTCACATATTTTCTGTGTTTTCTTGCTCTCATTTTCATCCAGCCAATGCCATTCTGGGTTTTTAAAAGCGCTGTGATTTTCAAAGGGTGTAATTACTCTGAAAACCCCCTATAGTCCTCAACAATTGCTGATGTTGTTATGAAGTCCATCTTTCAATCCCTACCAGTCCAGCACAAACCTTTTTTGGGTTATTTCATCTGCAAGTCCAAGGACCAAATAGCAACACAGCCTGTAACTGCTGTCCATTAGCTCATATAGAGATAATGACAACCTTTTAAAATCAGCACATTTAAAAAAAAAAAAACGTATACAAATAAAACAACATATTTCATTAAACATAGCGAATTTTGCTGGGATATCCACCTGCTTTGTGTCACCCAATTACATTTCTGGATGGAGTAAAACGGAGATAAACAACTGTGTTAAATGAATAATGTAAGCAGATGCAAGGTTAAGAGGATATTAGCCTTATCTGGCAGCATATCTCCACAGATGTTAGATCAGATAACAGGAGAACATGCCTTCAAAAAACTTGTATCAAAGCCCCTTGCCAAAGAGAAAGATCCAAGTTCAGGATGACTGATGACTCACTGATAACCCCTTCTCAAGATTTGTGGACTGAGGCTATTTTTGGCATCAACTACAAGCACTAAACCAACATTTTTACAAAATCTGGCTTTTCTAATTCCATGGCATCCGTGAATTAGACTGTGAAAGCATTTGATTTCTCATGTTCAGTATCACACATTAAAACATATTTTTTTTAGATTCACAATTATTTAAAAATCATTTCTCAACCAAACGTCACATACAACCCAGCAATGAAATAAACAAAAGTGTCCATTATCATTGTGTTCATCATGATCACCAACAGGGAAGATCAGCACACAGAAGTGAATGCCACAGGAGGCCAGAGAGGAGGAGATGACAGAACGGAGAGGCCGACAGACAACAGAAGGAGGAAGAAAAGGATGGAGCATGAAGGAGAAAAGAAGAGAGAGACACAAAAAAGAAAAGGACAGAGGAAGAGCGAGAGCGGCTTACGGTTTTCATCCTGGGCGATGCACTGGAGAGGGATGCCAAAGAAGGAGGTGTAGCTGTCGTTGTACCAGACCAGCAGCTCTGTCCCTCGAGGGATGTCCATGCAGGCCTGATAGAAAATACATGACCTGCAGGAAAGGGGAAGAAACATTTATTTTCAGTTCTTTTCTTCCCATGTTTCCATGACCTGACAGGAGTGCATGAGAAATAGCCTCTCTATGACACTGCCTTGCATACAATCCAAAAGCCTGTTAACAGTCAATACTTCAACATTAATAAGAAGAAGAATGCTACACACCACTGACATTATGTCACTTGTTCAAAATGCCTCTACCCTCTGATTAATTTGGATGAAGGGCGACATTTTTCCTTTTAGTAGAGGCACAGTGCTAAAAACACTGAGCAATGCCGAGACACTTGGTGAGGGTAAAGTGTGTCACATTGATGCAACACTTATTTAATGAAGCACTCGCAAAATAAATGACTTCTTGCATGTCTGTGGCACAGTGGGAGGGTTGCTTTGTCACCACAAAGTGACCCCTGGCAGTGATAACGCAGAAATCAATAGGAGTCTGTGGAATCTCAATATTTTACTCTGTGGTGACGATAAGTAAATTCTTCTTTGAACCTTCCTTTTTTTCCTTGTCATCCTGCGGTTGCCAGATTTGTGGCATAAATATACATAGTCATGTATTTAGGAGCATGTCTGCATTGCAAGTTAAAAGGGAAAAATGTCCATAAACGTTTCAGAAAAGCGCTCCTTCTGCGTCAACAGAGCTGCTGAGGTCTGTGAATTTTATTAATTCTTTCCACCACGACATAAAAATAAAACAAGGACGAGCCCATAAATCACAGCCATCTCATAACCTGAGAAAAACAGGACCAGAGCGCGGGCTTCGTCCCCCTGCATGCGCATGTCTCTCAGTTTGGCCTCACTTAACATAAACACTGCAGCGCACAAATAAATGGACTTGCACTAAATGACTCAGTTGGCTGCTGAAAGAAGGGCTGTTTTCTGAGCGATGGGTGGTCCTACACACTTTCGTCGGAGGGGCGAGAGACTGTAAATGTACACGCCGGCTTACAAGCCTGCCGTCACTTTCAAAACTCGCACAAATCTCCGCTCGGGCCAGGCACATCAAAGCCGTCGCCAGGGCAGCCGTTTTTTCTCTTCTTCTTCTTCTTCTTCTTCTTCTTCTTCTTCTTCTTCTCCTCCTCCTTCCTCCTCCTCCTCCTCCTCCTCCTAGTCCTCTCCTTGTTGGATACGATTTCCCATGTTGACATGTATTTAGTATTGTGGTTGGATGAGTCATAAAGCCAACGGTGGGGCGTCCTGAAGAACACAGAGCACAGCACATGCCAGCTCTTCGTACCGTCGGAGCAAAACAAAACAGCCATGTGAGGGTCGATCAATCACGGAGCGGCTTTGAAGAAGAACTCCACTCGAGATATTTCAAATAATAACATATGGAACTCAAAACAGCTGAGTGGGAGGGCAAACAGACAGACAGGAAGAAAAGAGAAAGAACAAGAAAGAAAGGATGGAGGACAGAAAGAAACAGCAAGGGACTAAAAAAAGAACGAATACAGAGTCAGACATCACCTATAGCTGGAACTCCTGGATTTGTCAATGTGCTCGTTTTGTTTGGTGTGAACAATATTTACATAACTGCATTGAGTAACTTCAATCCCACAGCTAATCAGGAAAAATACATACATACATACATATATATATATCACATCAGTGTAAGACATTTTTTGAATATGACAATGTATTTAAGCAGATGTTTGTGCAGATGAGTGTGTTGTCTGTGCACTAACTGTAATGCCATTGGGGTAGGCTTTGCTTGTTTTATTTTGGGCGGTGTTGAATGTGTGTGTCCGCATAGAGAGCAGCATGTGCATGTAACTGTGTGTGACTGCTAAGGGATGTGTGTTTCTTCATGGTTATGTCAATAATACATCCTGCACTAGCAGCCGTTAGTCCTCTAGCATATGTATGGATGTGTGTGCACATTACCTGTACTGAACCACCATCATATTCTGCTCCCCACAGTGCCTGGCACAGCGAATATAACGCATCCAACTGGACTTGCTTGGCTCATTGCCATCAATAAAGTGCTGTAGTGTCCCCTCCTGGTCATAGATCTATATAAACACACACACACACACAAACAAGACGTGTGTTAGGATTCACTGTTGCAGCAAAAACATAAAATACCCCATTGTGTTGAACAGGCCTGTGGATCTGAGCGACAGCCAACTGGAAATATTTAATGTAGTCTTGGCATATTCAGTCACTCCTCCTCCAAGAGTGCATGATAAGGTAACCAGCTCTGGGGGATGAACCACAGGTGCACACGCACACACACACACACACACACACACACACACACACACACACACATAAATAAAATGTGTTCTGCTTTTTTTAGAGGAGACAAGGGCTCTGACACACTAATGTACTGGTTTTTACTGGTTTTTAACACTGACAAGGGGCGTGAGAAAGTCTTTTCAACTCAATTCATACTGGCATCCAGAAGACTTGATTTCATTTCACCTCTTGCTCTAGTTTATTTCTCTCGTGGCTCGTCACAGAGGTTTGAGTGAGCAATTCCATCCTGTTCGTTTTGTTTGGCAGAGAGAGAGAGAGAGCTGTGTAAAGCTTCACTAACAGATGCTACTGATAGTGCTCTTGATTCTACTCTAACAGACCAAGAGCAACCCTAGATGTCATTCTTTCTCTTTACTGATTCAGTTCAATTACTTTCAAGCTTTCAATAAAATGGTCCTTATTGTTTAGTAGAGTGAGGTATGTGAATGTCCATTTCTGCGTACGTCCGTTCTGTTCTGCTTGTACAAATGTACAAATACAGCACAAATACCAATTTTCTTTCTGTTAGCAGAAAGCAAACGTTGTGCCTTGCCATATTGCATGGAATTTACAGAAATTTATTGCAAACACTTTTCATGTGAGGTTTGGTCATACATGCGATACCATGTTTAAAGGCGCATGTAACATCAGAAACAAGGGGTCATTTCTTATTACACCTGGCCCTTAGTGTACATGTAGGAGATTCTGACCACTGTGGAGCAGTATTGTAAGTGTGTGATTCCACAAATTCTTTTTGTCTGTGTGTGTGTTTGTCTGTGTGTTTGTCTGTGTGTGTGTCGTGTGTGTGTGTGTGTGTGTGTGTGTGTGTGTGTGTGTGTGTGTGTGTGTGTGTGTGTGCATTTGTGTGTGTGTGTGTGTGTGTGTGTGTGGTGTGCATGTGTGTGTGTGTGTGTATTTATCAGTATTACAGATCGCTCTGTTTGTAGGCTGTGTGTATGAATCACGAGACCTGTCAGTTGAGGCCTGGGCAGAATGGATGGGGTTCCAGGACCTCAACTGACCCTGGTGACCCCACAGAATCTCCGACATCCAGTTTGTCTGCTCTGATTCCCCTCCTGGATCCTCCCTACTCCACACTCGGCCTCCACCAGCTCTGACAGCATGATAGAGCACACAGACGCTCACTACACACACACACACACACACACACACACACACACAAGTGCACCAACTCACACAGACACAAGTGTATTACACATACGCACAGGGACACAGGAGCAGACAAAAACAGATGCACAGATACACTCCTACACAGATACATGGACTCGTACACACAAACAAACACAATCACAAACACATACATCACACTTGCACTTGGGCACACACACACACACACACACACACAATTTCCAGTAGCTGCTCTTCCTTCTATCAGAATAGCTATGAGGAGACCAGGACAGACTTTACACACAACATGAATAAATGTGTACCTGTATTAATTTCAGTTACATTCAAATTAAAGTTATTCTGTCATTCTGTAATCAGTTACAGAATTCAACCACTATTTGTGTTCACTTAAGTACTGACACTTAAGTACTGACACAGAGTACCTCTATGCCCTGGCACAAACTCCACACCCCACACAGGCACGTGCATTAGAGGGCAATGGTGGAGATGCATGCGGCTATGCTGTGCTGTGATCTGAAATGATCAGAGGCTGAGCCGCTGAACCCTTCCACTCCTCACTCTCCCTGAGGGAGAAATGGCCAGACTGGAAAAACTCCTGACAGACCATTCATCCCCCCCCCCCCCCCCCACAGTGCTCACGCCTGACCTGTCAAAACCCTCTGGCACCTCCTCTTCCCACAAGTCCGCAAACGGATGGTCAGACCTCCAGCCTTATCTTCCAACATCAGGGACAGATACATCATCGATTCTCCTCCCAGTCTGGCAACCACCCTCACGCATCCGACCAGGGACAAATCTCCGCTTTCTCCTCATCATGTTTCTAGCAGCTCTAATTGAACAGCACTCCAGTAAGAGCCTCTCCCCCCTTCACTCCAGCCCAGGAGCAAGTCTACTCAAGCTCTTCTCCTCCCACGTCAACCACAGCTCCATCCATCTCTGGCCCTCTCTCACTCTAACCCAGGCCCAGGTCTCCATGTCTACTCTCATTCCAGCCCTCAGTCAGGGATCCAGTTGTTCCCACACTCATGCGCCATGGCACAGACAAACCCAGCTGCACCCCTGTGCTCTCACTGACCCAAACATATGATATAGGCCTCTATGTGACACTACATAGGTCCAGCAGAGAGGAGAGTGACCATTCCTCCATATTCAAAAGAAGGCATCAGAAATCAAATGAGCCTGGCTATGCACTGTATATGCAAGTCTGTGTGTATTTACTTTGACTTCCTTGCTGTTGAACACAAGCCTATACTAAAATGACATCACTGTTTACATACATACTCTCATCTCATGTCTGCGTCCTGCTCTATTCCATTCGAATATTTCTCTGAGAGGCAACATAATTCACTTGTGAATAAATCACTTTCATCTGGGTTTAATTTACATCAACTACATACTGGGGTCTGTGCCAGGCTGCTGCATTCGAACAGACACTAACAGCCCAGCGCAGCACTTGGGCATGGGAACCCACTGGTTTGGGAGTACTATTTTCAGCCGTAGACTCTTAAAATATATCAAAATGAAATATTCTGTATGCTCTAACAACTTCTAAAACATGTCGACAAGAGAAAAAACAACCAATGATGATTCCATATTTAGTTTGAAAATGGACAAGGGTATGGAGAAGCTGGGTTTTCCAGGAGGTAGAGAGAGATAATATACAGTATAACCCTGTGGAAAACACACTTTGATTGATGGCAATCGCTGCGGCTTAATGCACTGAGTAGGGCAGGTTAGTTGCAGCCCTAAGTAAGAATTACAGTAAACACCCAATAAAAGTGATTTACGCCCACATGGGCCTCCCCTGGTCTCCGACAGCTGTCCAGCTGGGGCAGCACTGCAGGGGCTTCTGACCACACAGACAAGAATTCCGCACAGTGATTACATTTATTCTCATTCAATATCACATTTTGCATTGAGTTGCATGGGCATAAAATAGTAATAGATGCTTCTCTCATTTGACTAAATAGAGTAAATTGAGTTTGCTTTGTGAGTGTGACATTGGGGAAGTAGAGGCTTTAGGGGGTTTTATCAGAGCCACAGTGACAAGTGGTGAGTTATTGTTCTGAAAAGAAGCATCAATGTGGCATCCACAGTGCCAGTGGTGCACCGGAGTGGAGGTGCTCTGTAGCCCGGTGCTTTGGCTCAAATTCCACATGAAAAAGGGCTCTAAGCAAAGTCAACTTGGTGTGACCGGACAACAATTGAGGAATTATGGCCGCTAAAAGTGGCTAGACTAGACTAGACCAAGGAATGTATCCAGGAACTACAACAATGCTTCCAGCTAGCTTCAGCGAGCAATCAGATACAGCCTTGTCTAGAAAATCTGCAATTTCCACGAAGAAATCTTCAACAGCTCTAGACAGTATTATTTTTATCCAAGAGACAAAATAATCTATGGTGCCAGATGACGGCCATGATGGATGTGGCTCTGCCGTGCCCTCTGATTCAGCACAGCCCCTCCTGCTTATTCATGTCCAGCCATACATGACCTTGAGCCATCTCACCATGCAAAACACCCCCTCCCACACACACACACACACAAATAATGACATCTCACTTTATGGAGGAGGCCCTGTTTATTAGTGAGGCGAACCCTGTCAATAGCATTGCTGAAATCTGTCTATAGCTCACTGCGCCAATCAATTTTGTAAATGATTGCAATAATCAGGGAAATTGCCTAATTTATAAATGTGTGAGTGCAGCGCTTTAATGACCTCGGTCCAGTTAGTGCTGAGGACACTGAAATCACTCTGGATCTGTTGTTTATACATGATGCCATATGGACTTATGGCTGCGTTCTTCGTCGTCTCCATAATCAAGGTGGACCCCCTGCTGGGATGTCACTGGTGCCATAGGAATAACACTTCAACTGCCCTGATCAATAGCCACCACTGCCCCAGCAGATCCTCTCTACATGGTGGAGTCAATGGTGGAGTAATTCCATAATGAACCGTGTTATGAACCCATTTTTTGCAAACTTCAAAGACGCCTAGTAACTCACATGAGGGAAATAGAATGAGAAGATCAAAAAGAACACACACTGGGAAGACGAAGTAATTAAAACTCCCTCTTTCCAGTTCAGACACTTTTCTTTGAGTGTGCAAGAAAAAAGGATCAAAATAACAGGGAGATAGATCAGGGCAAAATGGAGATAGAGAAAACAACGCAGAGACATCAGAGAGACAGAGAAAGAGAGAGAATGCAATTCTCTGCTTCCGTGCTCCTGAGTCATTGATCAGAGGCTGGCGAGCTGTGTCTCCACCACTGCTTCACTTACGGCTCGATCTCTCCATCCCAATAGCTACGGCTCACTGATTGGGTCCTGTCACCCCGGCGCCTGTAAATCCTCCCACAACAGCTGAGCATCAATGCCACAGGATGGAACAACAGAGGGAGAGAAAAAGGCAGAAAAGGCTGCAGGACAGAGTACAACAGCAGGACGGAGGAAGGGATGGAGAAAGAAACAGATTGAGAGGAAAGAGAAAGTGAGGTGTGAGAGAAAGTCAGGCTAAGGGAGAGAGAGAGAGAGAGAAAGTGTGTGTGTGTGGGGGGGGGGGTGCAGAAACAGCCACAGAGAGCCTGACCTGTCAGCCGCTTGACCTTGTGACCTTATTATAGCAAGTAAATCAGGCCTCTGGAGCCATTAGAGTGGGCAGTGGGCTCTCAAACAGCCCCCACTATGCCTCCATCCCCGTCAGAGCCAGCACAGGCCCAGACACGGGGTCAAGCAGAGGCGCACACGTGGAACACTTTGGATAATGGAATTTGGGCTCCTTATCTGGGGAAACACTTAGCCACCATCTCCCCAGTCCAACTGGCATGTAAATGGGATGCATTGATCGGAGGTGGTGGTGGGGTGGGAGGGTGGTGTGAATGCATGCATCACACCAGATTATAATGCAGTCTGTTATCTCCTCAGGAGGATTAAAACCAAAGTGCCATGAACACAGCATATTGTAGCTAGAGAGAGCTCTCTGCATGGTGCAGTCATTGTACAAGCTGTGTGTGTGTGTGTGTGTGTGTGTGTGTGTGTGTGTGTGTGTGTGTGTGTGTGTGTGTGTCTGTCTCTGAGACAATATCATCATATGATCATAACTTTGAGTTGCATACAACTCTGGAGGGGCCAATGTATGAAGACAGCACTAATACGTATTTTTTCTGTCTGCAGAAAGCGAACGCTGTGCCTTGCCATATTGTGTGGAGTTTACTAAGCGTTCACTTCATTAGGTAAACAGCGGCCTCACCGCATCACTGCCCGTTAACGTCATTTGCGGTGCCCACAACTAAACAGTATAATTCAATCACAAGCGCAGTTGAATGGAGTCAACTGATGACAAGATTAAAAGGAATCAAGTTTAGCAATCATGAAATAATATAATAAATGATAACAAGATATCAACGACATGAGAGATAATGCAGACCAGTAGTTTTGCTCCACTTTAAAAAAAAAAAAAAATGGTGTTCTGAATACTGATTCCCTTGTCTCTGAAAGTTTCTCATATTGACAATTTGGATTTGCTTTTAAAAGGCAAAAATGATTCAATGCAAAACAGACATGTTTCATACGTCGGAATAACTAATGATTAATAACACTTCTCCCATGTTTTGCACAAATTCCCGCGTTTCCCTCGACCTTCCCATAAATTCATATGCATGAGTAAGAAAAGTGCCATTCGCCATTCTGCGCTCCTGTGGCAGGCAAAACACACTCTCAACCATGTGTGGTCTGCTCATACATACCATGTTTTAAGGCAAACATAACGTCTGGACCAGGCGGTCATTTCTAGCACCACTGGGCCTGAGTGAGGATTCACAACAAACAAGTGAGAAGATGAAGATGAAGTGAAATGTGGGGAAGGATCTGAGTAGAATGGGGAGCAGGGGGCACCTCCAGGACTCCATTAAGCTGGGGAAGTCAGAGCAAGAGATCCCCTCTCCTGCTGTCATTTCTGCACCCTCACATGAATACAGAGCTAAAGCAGAATGTGACATATGAGGAGGGAATGAAGGTGGAAACTAGTCTATACCTCATTTGGTTTTGAATTTGTGTCATTTTTTAGAACCTACACTGACACTCCTGTACTGCTCCCAGTCTCCCCTTGAAGTGCCAGATTTAACAATGCGCTACAGAAGAGGCCTCTCAGAGTGCTGTCAGATTCACTGCTTAATGGGCAAATCCCTAGTCATTACCGCTATCAAAGCACGCTTACTGACGAATGCCCCATTTCTCAGGCACCCATCCAAAACAGTTGCTGAGCTGCCACAGAATGAAGTCGGGCCCTGTCACAGACTGACACAGAGCTTCCCTAAACAGTTATGACAGCTGTCACCGCGCATCCACAACCAAATAAAGCCAAGTGATGCCTACAGGAAGCCACATGATGGCTAAGAGACTGGAATTTCATTAATTTATGTTGAATCACTCAATCAAGTGTCACTAAGGTCTGTGGGAATTGGAAAGTTTGACTTTGATCTAGGCTTAAAGGGTTGTAAAACACCCAGGCCTACAGTGGGCAAAAGTGGTCACTGGTTTAATCAATCACCATGGGCCACAGTTCCCAAAGCAGAGAAGGGTTTTCACATTTTCCCTGATGTACTAAAAGGAAGTACATCCTGAATAATAATGGAGAGACAAAGAAGATCTATAGTGCCTTTTTCTGTCAACCAGTGTGAGGTTTACTGACAGAATGTTGCTGTGTAAATCATGACAGAAAGAGATTGTGCTAAATGAGTGCATGTTTCCCTCACTAGAGTATAGCAGTATGGCATATAGTCTCTTACTGGGATGCAAATGCTTCTTTCAACCAAGTTCTATACTGCAAATGGCTATGGTCAGGCAGAGACTAACTCAGTGACCCTAAACTTTAGACGAATTGGAGAAAAGATATACACAAACACACACATACATACACAATCACATGCACACATGCAGGCACATATTGAAATGACCTGAATAACTGAATGTGTTATCTAATATTAGTTTGCATCTTCCTTTCCCCTTCTAATGTACTTGTTCCCAAATTGAACAGTAAGTGAGGACACAATCAGTGGCACATTACTCTCCAGCTGATCAATTCAGGTTCAGTCATTTTCCCCATTATCAGCCGTTGTAATCTTAACTGCTTGTTATTCCCATTTGTTCGTTTAACACATAGAGGTCAGGGAGGCACAAAGCAAGAGCGTTCCCATTCCACATAGAGCGTTCCCATTCCACACACAGGCATGAAGCTTTATTTTAAACTCCTCAACTATTTTCAGCACTCTGGTGCTCACGTTATTAAACCAAATGTCCACAGAAGAATGCCCCCCCTCTTACAGGCGAGTGTTTACATTATTGAGCCCCTGATACCTTTCAAATAAAATTGTCCTGCATTAGAGCAATGCTTTCTCACACAACATAGCCTTAGATCAGGCAGGAAATAGACCATAAAATAACCTAAATGACAAATTATGCAGCTTTCTGTGTCAGTGAACCGCTGTTAAAGGAGTCACCTCTATACTGGAGCATAGAAAATAAAAATAATTACCCTGGCACCCTGCCTAAGCTCTTTATTATTTCTTGGGAACACCCACCACTGCTGCCCGAAGCAAAGCCTTCGTAGGAGGCCACCATTTTGGTTCAGAGACACGCTGAGTACAAAGACAGTTTCAGAGGTCCTATGGGCGCTTCCCAAAAATATTGTTTCAATAAATTGCTGTTGAATTTTCAGCACCTGATTAAATCATCTTCATTTACATACTGTAGAGTTGAGTGTCTCATAATCTTAATTGGGATGGGGATTCTGATTTTTGACAGATTTTTCGGCTCAGCCAGTGTGGTTTGTAGTTTTTCAGTCCCGTGTGCCTGATAAAAACACCAACTTGGGGGTCTGGGAGGTAGTCCTGCCCACATTCCTTTCAATTCAAGAGCTCTTTAGTGGAGTAAGTGTTCTTAGGTAAGAAAATCAATGACCCCGTGAAATAGATTACTCCTGCCCCCCCCCCCCTCCAAGCCATGCAATACCACTAAACAGCCCAATTGCCTTCAGACAGCATTTTGTCTCTAGGAAACTGTTGTTTTTTTCTTGATCCACTCCTTCTGAGCCATTTCTCAACTGAGCAAAAGGAATACCAAAGTTTGATGTAAGTCCTACCGTGCAACACGATTGAAACTCGACCTTCTGCATGGGGTGGTATACGTATGGAACATAAATCAGATTTCTATAGACGTCCCTGACACATTGAGAGGAGGTTATCATAGCAAAGGCCAGGGTGGAGCAGAATGGGACATTCTAGAACATTCCAACCAAACATTCCAGTGTGAGGCTGGACACCCACTCGGCCCGAATACAGGGCACGGCAAGACAGAGTGAGGAAGAGAGAAGGAGGGAGAGGACAGAGAGGACGCAGAACACCAGGTACAGGATACGGAACGCTCAGCTACATCTTTTGGACTTCACCTTTTTAAAAGCCCTGAAGAGTTCAAAGAGAGAGATTCCAAAATCCAAAGCTTAAAATCTTATCTTTAGAAACATAACAACAAAATAATGTGATTCATCACTATTTGTCCAGTACATACATTTATGCCATGGTGGTTAGATGTGCGAAAATATAATATAAAAACTTTAACTGATTTCTTTACAGTATACAATCAAACTTTGCAGTGGTACCTTGATTTTCCAATCAAAATTCTTATTGTAAAATAAGTTACCAAGTCTAAGACTAAGACCTTGGTAAACATAAGTCACAAACAGAAGTCTAAACTCTGTCTTTCTATTTCTGCCAAAATATAGGAGTCAGACAGTTGTATTTAGACAGACATTTCACTAAGCATTAAAATAACAGAATAACATTATTAAAAGCTGTGAAAACCACAATTATTGTACCTGGCACTGTTCCCTCAATTTCACTGACAGATCAGCCCTGATCTTTGTGTTGAAGACAAAGTATTAAGGGGGCACACACAGGAACTAATATATGACTTATGGTGTAGCAGAAACAGACTACCTCACCAATGCCTACTTAATATCTTTGTGGTAATGATTAATATAACAAGTCTATGTAAAAGTAAAAGTTACATTCTATATTCTAACTGAGGTTACATGCCTTTTTAACACTGTGTCCTTCCACATTACACCTTCACAACTCGTACTTTTTCCGGGGATGTTTCACAGAGTATCCTTCGCTGAGGAATACTTTTATAAGGTTGGTCTGGACCATTCTTATCTTAACACACTTTTTAGATTGGAGCTATTCATGTGGCAATGTCTTAATGTATGCACTAGCTGTAATGTAACACTAAGAAGGTATGCAATTAAATTAAAAGAAAAAAATGGTATGAAATTAACTGGCTGACTAGTTCATTTTTATTCACTTGCAAGTGATTTAAGTTTATTTTGATAGTATTTCTTGTTGACGTTCTAATCATAATCTTTATACACATCTCATGCATGCTCAAACCCTCTTTATACACATCTCATGCATGCTCAAACCCTCTTTATACACATCTCATGTATTCTCAAATCCTCTTTATACACATCTCATGCATGCTCAAACCTCCAAGAATGACAATCATGTATTCCAGAAACCTGGATTTATCCTCTTAAGGCATACACATAGGAAGGTTTTTCTTCGGGGAACTCTTAAGTGATGGTTTGGGAAACACTCGCAGTAAAATAAATAACTTCAGTAAGGTATTCCTTTTGAGGCTTTGTAAAACACTAACAGACATTGTAACTGGGAAATGCACCCACAGATAAATTGCCTTCATAGGACCTAAACTGCACATGAAGTCAAGTAGTAAAATAGGGGCTTAGAGAACTTCATGTTCAGCACTTTTTCTTTGTAGAACTTTTTAATCTGTTGACTTTGAACCGTTTACCCTCTTAACCACCAAATATCAGTTTTACAAAGTAGATAAATTAAACATAAATAGCTCAGGAAAGTGTCACTTCATCACCATGACAATGCCAAAGTCAATATAAAACAAGTCATGTTTTCTGTAAACATACACCAGACCAAAAAGGAAAAACTGATTCTCTATTCACTGGTACTGGAAGGTTGCACAGTTGCACAGTGGTTGTGCAACTGAAGTCAAATGAACAGTCTCTACAAAAAACACAAATAATAAGCAACATTTAACTACCCAACACAAAATCCCACAAGCAGATGGTCTGGAGATGAAAAGATCTCTTGCGCTCTGACCACTCGGGCACGCTGATGACGGATGAGTCCACTCACATGAGAGTATCCTCTTCACTCACTTCACAAGTTATCAGCTCCAGTGCTAGGGAGAGGGTTCCTCTCGGACACTAAAGTATTTGGCAAGTAAAGTGCACGTGTCATTTGTCATTATATCATTAGGTCCGACCGTATACCAGGGAAGAAAAAAGCAACGCCTGATATAGTGCTGAGCTCAAAGCAAACAAAGCAAAGGCTTATGGGACTTCCTGGCAGCTCAAAAAGATATTCGTTTGGTTGAATAAACACAAACACATTTCTGTTTATTCAGCTGTGATTGTTAATGCCATACATCTAATCTTTTGTGTTATATCAACAACACAAATACACTCACATGCAGCACCTTGTTTCTTGTGAAAGTGAGAATCAAAAGAATCCCAGCGCAGTGTAAGACAGCGCTATTGTTGATACAGTGTTGCTATACAGGCTATGACCAAATCCTCTAGAACTCTCCTAGCCAAGTTTAGATCATGATTAATAGTCTTATTTTAAAAAGTGATTCCTGATGCTGTCCAGAAAATATTTGGACAATTACACACAATCCCCTTGGCCTATGCGATGAGTGCCCAGACAGATCCTAGCCAGCAGACTCACACACTGTCCAACGCACCCCATGTTTGTGAGTATTTTCTCTCTTTTGCATATGACTGCTGATGTGTGAGTTTAACCCCGTGTGAGTGAGTGGAGGTTGGAGATCCTCCTGGGAGAGGGATGGAGTCAGACTACTGGATTCCTTTCAGTGCCCCCTCACACCCCACAATATGATCAGCCTAGCGGCATTTTAACCATCCTTTCGTACATGGCCAACCAATCCCCTAGAAAGTGGACACTGCACTTGACCAGTGAAACAGTGTGACCAAGGCTACTGTATAATGTATGTGGCTATATAACTTTGAGTGTGTCTACACATATATATGGCAGATGTAACATTGATTTGTCATTGTGCGTATGTGTGTGTGTGTGTGTGTGTGTGTGTGTGTGAGTCCACATGAGATTGCATACATTGTGTCTTTTATGCACTGTGTAATTATTTGTCAAATTGGCTTATAAAAACAACTATTAATTTCAAACGTATTAGCTAATTAATTTTCATAATTAATAAAATGGCCAAATTAATAAATAATTAATGTCAAGTCAAGTCAAAAGTCAGAAGTTTATTGTTTGTTTGTATTAACTAATATATTACTATTAACATACTATTAACAGTATAAACATACTGTATACTGTATTTCATCAATTATTTTAATTAGATATATTATTAATAGTTAATAGATATAGCTGATTTACTTACATTAGTAATTGCAAATAAATACTCTTAGATATTTATTTTCAGGGTTTATGGCAACTAAGTATGAGTCATTTTCTGACACCACCACTGCTGTTTAGTGATAATTGGTGTCGTAGGTTAGGATGGGAATATTGCTCAAAGAGCCCCCAGCAGCTCTCACATTCATTCATGTTTAGCCTCATGTGTGTAAAACTCACTTTCGCCCTCTCAAACAGTCACACACACCAAGCACAATGCTCACACACACTCTCACAACTCTAAACAATTGACACAAACAAAAGAAGTCAGAATACTTAAATGACAACTTGGTTCAATAAGTTAACAAGCCAACAAAACATGTGCCATTTCAAAGACTAAATGAAAAGCACGCCAAGCCGCAATTAGACGACAATGTAGTAGTTGTAGCGCTGGCCAAGCATGAAACAGTGTATGAAATATTGCTACATCTCCAGTACCACGCAGAAGAAGTCTTAAATTGTTATTCCCGTCCAAGCAATCAATGGCATATTCACATCATATTTACAACACCACTCCAAGATATCAAATATACTTTGGACACAACACTCTCATATTGACAAATAATGACAAATGACAAATAATAGTAGGCTATACATACTGAATTGTAAGTGCATAACTCACACACAGTGCGTCTCTCACCTCCCACAGATGTCGTGTATTCCTCGCGGCTCCCGCCTGCACCTTCTCCAGCAGGAGGGGGACGCCCTGAAAGGGCCCGATCCAGGTGCCTTGTGGGATGCGCTGGGCTGCGCAGATGCCGTAGCCGAGGCCGGGCACCGTGCTGGTGCAGAGGCAGACTTCGCGCGGCAGGTCCCGCAGCCACTCAGGCACGTCTGGAGGGGGCACCGCGGAGGACGCGCTGCTGGTGCCCACCAAACGCCGCAGCGAGTGCAGGGGTCCATGCATGGGGCACTCTCCGTTACGGTTATCCGCACACATATCACAGCCTACAGTTACAACACACACAAGCACAATATGGACACACACACACACACACACACATACGGACAATGAGTAAAAACAGACACACATCAAACACAGAAAGAACCTGTATATACACACCACATAGCCTATACACAGACAATTACATAAACCATATTATATAAAAACACAGAATATAAGAAAATACAGACGTCATATGTATCATACGTAAATCAACATCAACGGACAAAAACATAAACACATGCACACAAACATACAAGTGACCATATCATACATATGGACAACCACACACACGCCATGCAAAGGGCACTCTGGTGCCAGTCAATTGGAAGCATCAACTTGGACAAGCAAGCCAATGCATGTCAACTCAACACATGCAAACAAGCTTAGGAGTGGCTATTTCAAGAGAGGTCTTCACATTTTATAACATTTAATTTTGTCTAAAAGGGTTTTGCTGACAAACTGCATTTTCTGACAGAAACTGTGTAGATAAAATATAGGGTGATTGATGAGGGTTCTATGTCCTAACAATCATAACAATGTTGTGCATGGAAAAACTACAGACACACAACAGCACGCCCCCACACACGCACTCACGCAGACTCACTCACACACACACACACACACACACACACACACACACACACACACACACACACATATCACAAGCATTTTTCATAGGCTCTCCTTTCATTTACTTTGGAATGAAAGACTTTCTGCAAAATCTTCTCCAAAAGTTCTGTAACAGTAGCCAGTAGTTTATTCAAGCATTAGAAAATGCAGCAACTGTGGGCTACCTTCAAGGAAATGTACACTGTGTTGTTACATTATCATTTATGATTAGGTACTTCTAATTTACTGTAGACAGAGAGCACACATTTCCTTGTCTCTTTGTGCTATTAGATTTCCTAGCATTATTATAATTTAAGTAGGTGATATGATCTGTGATATTACCTGTTTTGACGCAGTGTTATAGCCTACTACATACTACATGGACTTTTAAGTTATCGTCCTTTTTAGAATAGCCTGGTGTTCCTATTATGCGTTTGCGAAATGTTTAGGGTTTCAGATTTTAAGAGGGAAAGAATCTGTTGACGAATTTTCTTTGCATTCTGAAATTGAAAAAAATGCATTTATGATGAAGAAAATTGAGAATTAAATCTAGAACCAACCTTTATCTCAAGATGGTTATTTCAGACTGCGTGGTATAAAATAAAAATTCCGTATGTCCCAAAGCGGCTGGAATTAAATGTTTCCCCGTGTTGTATTCGCACTTATAGGCCGCTTTATAAATGAGCGCCACCAGTTTGAAATATGGGAGAGAGAATGCCGAATGTAGATAAAGCAGTCTTACTGTCCCCCGGAGACTTCCATATACCATGTAGGGATGATGAATAGCGGCCGATGGGAGAGATCGATCTCTGATCCACACTCACTCCACTCTCTTCTACAAAACTATACAGCAATTAATTCTGGCTTGTCCCCCCATCCCTCATCTGCTTGTGGCATGTATCGACGGAGATTACTGCTGATGGGCCGTTTTATCACCTTAAATAAACACTCACCACCTTCTCAAACTTCGCTTTAATATATTGTGTTCTGGCTAGTGCTTGTTTGAAGTATGTAAATGTAGCCTCAACGACAAAATGCAAAACTAAAAGGCTGTAAACACAGAAACAACTACAGCCAACCCATTCCTGAGTTTATACTCCTCGATAATAAAGAAGGGTTGTTTGCTTCTGATAGACTAGACTGTCTGATCAAAACTGCTTGCATTAAAAATAACCAAAGTAACCTATTTTACCAAGACACGATGAGTGTTCCATTTCGGTGCAGACTGCCAAAAGGTAGCCTATTACTAGACTATGACAAATTAATAACAAATCTTTGTCTTAATAACTTTAATTAGCATACCTCCGTTTTGATTCATCATGTGTAAATTGGTATTTGAGTGACAATTCCCAGGCGTGAAACGACCTTAACTCCGCTACAAGCAGTCATAATTTGCATAATTAATTATTTGGGCAATATTAATTTTATTAGATGACATTTTACACTATTTAGTTGGTTAGAGGCAAAAATGTTTACAGCAATTAAGTACAATTTTATCCGTTTGGCCAATTTAATACGCATATAAAAGGAAGTAATACCCCCTTTAATTAAGGTTAACTGAATAACCCTGTCGATAATCCAGTCGGGAAGAACAGTTAATCTTTAAAGTGCGGCCACTGATGCGCACAAAGCGGCTGATGGACAGATAAGAATGACCAATATCCACGATAATGTTTTTGTTTAATCTTAAGTGTTTACTACACTGAAAGATGTATGCCTGGATGTTCCAAATCATCTTTAAAAATAAGAATAAAACTAAAGTGTCAAATGTAAGTGTCATGTTAAAAAAATACTGGTTGCATTTGCCTAGCCTATATTAATGACAGTAGGCTAGACTTCACATCAACTTCACTTCAAGTGCAGGATTACATAGGCTACTTTCTCTGTCTCTTGTGTGCGGTGGTTTTACAGATGTGTAAATGTAAATAAGTCTCTTTCCCCAAAATGCGCGCAATGCAGGCCTGGGCCTAAATGAAGTTATACATACGGTTTGTCTGGTCGCTGGTGTGATTGTTCAATGGAATTATTTCCATCCTCTGTTGTCCGTAGAGGTAGTAGTCTAACTCCTCCGAGGTCAGTTTGAACTTTGAGCTTTTGTCATTCTTGAAGTTCGACGAAAAGCAGAGTTCCTTGGATTGTGTGCTGCTATCTGACGTTACCAGGTCAGTGCACAAAGTTTGTCCAAAAAGTGCGATTTGTGGTACAGAGAGTTGCGTTAAACCTGCCAACGAAGACACTGCTGAGGGCGTACAAGAGGAGTGTGTGGACGTAGAGGACGAAGTGAGACCCGATGAGGACGATACAGAGATGAGGTTCGGCCGCTGTCGCAAGCTCTCCACCGGGATCGTGACACGCTCCGGTGGCTGGAGCTGCGCGAGGGCGCCGTTCTTCAGTTGTGCTTGAGGGAAGAGCTGTTGCCAGTGCTGAATGTAAGTTGGGTCCACTTTCAAAAAAGCAGAGCCGCTCGGGTCTCCGGGCTTCAACATTTCCAAGAGCAACTACACAAAAAACACAAGAACCTCTCTGAGATTAGAATTATGTAAACACGTATTACACAATAACACTTTCCCCATTACTGGAGAGTTAGTAAACTGCGTCCCATGTTATTTATCATCCTAAAGTAGCGTTAGTCAGTGACGACAGACTAACTATTAAACTGAAAACTCTTATTGTAAACTCTTGCTTTCGCTGGTGAGCCAGGAGAAGGCAACATAGTTTCAGAAGGGTGGTGGACAGTGCGTTCATGGAGAGAGTTCATTTTGAATAGGGTAGTCTTTCATTCTGTGTCAATATCAAAGAATTAACTTAACTTACCCAATTAATCCAAAATGTGGTTTTGTCCAAAACGGCGAGTTCACACAGCTATTCTTCCATGTACGCTGCTACACCATAGCCGAATTGCCCGCGTGCACTCTGCGCCCGTTACTTCCTATACGCTGTGGCTAGAGCTCTCGGTCATGTCCTCTCTCTCCTGCCCCTCTCCTCCTCTGCGCGCTCGTGAGGCGGGAAAGGGGGGCACGTGGGTTTTACGCCAGTCTAAAGCACAAGGGACAGAGGACTTCATTTTGCCCCAAAAATGTATTTGACCATCTGTCTTTGCCAATTGTAACCTGAAGTCGTACACAATATCACTTTAAAGGTAGCCTGGATTTTACTAACAGTACCATGACGAACTGTTGAATTCTGATGTTATGCAGAGGAAATTTTATTAGAACGCGAATGGCCTATTGAAGAAATTACTTGCCTAGACCTACCTCAAAAAATAAATGGCTAATAGCTATTTCATAGTTTAGATAATAGGCCTAGGTTGTTTTTGTTGAGAGAACATCTTTATTGAGGTGCCCGGCGTCGGCTATACACATTGCAAGGATACACTAAATGCATCATGGCAGTCTGGTGTCATGCTTGACCCATGGCTGTGATTGGCAAGTTTGGATTAAATTAGTTTATGCGGTGCCTTATTCCCTTTTATTTTACACAATTGAAAAACGGAAGTACTTAATTATTACGTGTTTGTCCTTCGCCCTGTGCCTTGGAGATTTGTGCACCAAATTGACTCTCTTTTTAGATAACCCTTCTCTTAGTATTGTTGCTGCAACTTGTTATCCTGCGTTTCCCACCCCCGCACTCAGACGCTTGAGAAAGTTACTGCTGTTTGGATAGTGTCTGTATATCTCAATGTAGGGCATTTTACACGGATCTGTCCAGAGGGGTGGCCAAGTGTTTTGACTGGCGTTCTTTTGACAAGGCCATTTGTCATCTCAAGCTCTCTGCAGATTGATAACGAACCAAAACACAAACATAATGGTCTGAAAATGAATTCGTGTCTCCAACTGCATTTCACTGCGAAGGAATGTGAATAATAACAGAGCATACTAGACGATTCTGATACGTTTTAATGTGATTTTTCTTCAGGGAATACAGGCCTCTTTAAAGCTGAAAAGTGTGTTTGGACAGGCTCAAGTGCACTTGACCAACTTTAGTCTAGTTACTCTAATGTTTCTCTTTTTAAAAATGATGCCTTAAGCGTATGTCCCCGAAAGGGGTGAGAAGGAGTATTTCATGTTAATTCACGACACTAAAACGCTAGGAAATACTGGATTGCTGTCTAAATTTTAAAAAAGGATTTTCAGACAATTCTGAACAATCATTTTTGTGGTGTATTCTGTGCGCAAATTCTTGTTTTACAGAGGTCAGTTAAAGTGCGCTGTCGTAGGCCTATCCCACAGAAAAATAGTGCACAGGCCTGCTTCGACTGAATTTAATCCTTATTTTGAGTTCAAAATCAATGCCCGTAGAGATGTGGTAAGGTATGCTACACGTTTTCAGATCAGCCTCTGTGGTTTAAATATACAATAACCTGACTGAATCACAACGCCATCATCACGGGGTGTATTGTGTTTTTTTATGCATTGATAAATGACTGGTCAAGTAAAGCACATAAGAGGTGGACTCTCAATCAATAAATTAACTGCAGAAATGTATCATTTTCTTTCCCTATAGAAAGAGGTTAATTATTGACCTTGAATGAAAAAAATATTAAGGAATGCGTATTTACATGATTCTGCCTGTTTCGAAGCGTCTGTATTTTGTCGCTTTAATTTGCATAATGCACTCCGTTTGACATTCAATTAAAACGTTTACATTTCTCGTTAATTAATTCGCCTGAAAGACGAATGAATGCCCCCTGTGACAGAAGTCCGATAAAGAATTCAGCAACCTCTCCCCTCAAGTGTCTCCTATTATGGTTTTAAGGTCACTCGTTGGTGGGTGTATAATTCATTAATATAGACGTTTATTCAGATGGGACTTGGCTGACTCCGGTGATCCCCCCCTTGTCGTAACACAATTTTTGCAGACAACTTAGGGTAATTGTTTATTAATACCCAGAACAACACAATTACCTAATATAACCTTGTTTTGCATTTACGTTTAGGCTACTTTCGAAATATATTCGCCAATAAACGTGTATTTGAGGCAGATGAATGAGCCGCTCTAATGGTTTGTTCATTAATGACCGCCACACTGACACCTGAACCTGCCAATATATTTTTCCTCCCTGTGTCAATCGAAACAGGCGAGCTAGAATTATTTACACTTTTGCAAGGTTAAGAGCCATCTTCAAAAAAAAGCCCCAGGGCTCATCTTACCGAAATTAACACAGTGATACATAAAATGTCTTATGTGATCGGTTTTTTTCTCATCCATAATTTCCCTATCGCTCCCCTGCTGTAAACTACTGGCCTAATTCTCAGAAGAAAATTGACTTATAGCACAGGCTACCTATTCACAACAAACCTATTGCCATTAATCCAGTCTGTTGATTTCGATCAAAGCATTTATTCCAGCTTGCTGTTTCAACGTCCAGCTCCAAATCTCCGTGTAGTTCCGCTTCCATCAACAGTTAAACAACTTTTATGTGTTCATGCAGACTGCGATGAGTCTGAGTTGGAACGCGCATAATTAAGATCACCGTTCCTTCACAACCAAAGAGGGCGCAGTAAACCCAACTTCAGAGAGAGCGTGTGCCGCTGATGAGGATGGGGACTGACCCAAATGAAACGCAGTGACAAACTTACTAGTTATTTTGTGTCCGTAGCTTTTTTTGTGAATACATTGTTAGGCTATTAATGAATTTCAATTTCAGCTCTATAGTTGAAAAACCCTCAGCTAAGCGGGTGGATTTCAGTATTAGCCTACGTATGCGTATGTGTAATGGTGTGTGTGCATACGTGCGTGCGTGTGTGTGTCAGAGAGAGAGAGAGAGAGAGAGAGTGAGAGAGAGAGGGAGAGCAGGAACGTAGCCTATGGCAATCATGAGTTATATGAGTGAATAACTTAGATAGTATTCAGGTAGTATACTACACCTGACAAGAAAAGGCATTTCTCATAACTTTTTCATATTTGCTTTGAAACGAGATGGATTTTATGTCATGGAACTTGTTTGATGTGCGCCAATAGCCAAACTTGAATGATTTTCTGGAACTACTAAAATGTAGACATCAGTTATTGTTACTGTTACATACAGTATGTACAGTTATGGATATCTGATATGATGAGTCTCCAGCACAGCCTCAATAAGACATTAACCGGGAACCACACAGTGGCTTTTTAGAGGTGTTCATTTAAATAATAATAAAAAAGTAGACATATGCACTATTCTGGAACAAGACAATACAAATGTATTTGAACTTCTAACTGTCCACATACTGTATGAGGCAATTTAGTGCAAAGTCCATTACATTCACAAAAGAAAAATAATATATAAAATAATTAATCATAGTTAATCATGGAGATATTTTATTTTAAGCCACATAAAAAGTTGGCTAGTTGGCATAGTATTTGTGTGCAAAAAAAAGTTGTGTTGCGGCTTGTTAGAATTCTCTCTTCCAAGCCAGTGAGAGCCAAGATTATGATTGTCTAAACATATTGTTTATGTTGGTACAGTAACTTACGAGCATTGCACAACGGAATTCTTTTTTCACAAATGCACATCTGAACATGGCAAAGACAAATGTGCAATTGCCACGACACTTAACCACCAGGTTCACTGGTCATCTGTTGTAACACAAAAGCAGCAGACTCTTCTCCAGCCTCTCTGCAGGGCCTGCCAGATGGTACTTCCACTGGTAGAAAGCATCATGTTTTTTTATTTGGTTGTTTGTTCCAGAGTAACACCTGCCCATGCCTTGTTGAGCCATGATGGGCAGTCATTTTTCACCGTCCATTTTTTGCCACAAAATCATAGTGCATTGTTTAAATAAGCACACACACACACACACACACACACACACACACACACACACACACACACACACACACACATACACACACACACACACACACACACACACACACACACTGATGATGAACTTGCTTCATTGCTCTCCTTCTAATAGTAACTTTATGAGTCCACAGTTTACCCACTAAGCTCTTCTACAACCGATACTTTAAATAAGGCTGGCTTTCCTCATTTTTTTCATCCACTATCGTGTATCATGTATGTACTATATTTTATTACTGTATGATTCTTCTGATCCTGATGTATGACCTCATCAGCCTGCACCCCCCCCCCCCCCTCCCAACACACACACACACACACACACACACACACACTCACGCACGCACACACACACACACACACACACACACACACCTGACTGGCCTAAAGCAAATAGGCCCCCCATAAGCCATGTTTCTGAAGGTTTCCCTAAAAGGGAGTTTTCCACTTTCGATTGGCTTATGCTAGCTCTAGGGGCTCAGGCTCTGGCCTCAGTACAATTGTTTTGGCACTGTAAGTAAAATAACATTGTATTGTATTGTATTGTATTGTATTGAATTGAATTGAATTGAATTGAATTGAATTCAAGTGAGTACCTTTTTAGGGAACACTGATGGGCCTGAAAATCTAAAATTGCTATGTTCCATATTAGCCTGGCTAATGGTGCCTTCATGACACATTGGATATTCGTAAATCCACACCTCCGATGCAGGAAAAATGACTTGACCGCAAAGTCGGGTCAGGTTCTATGCTCGGAGACTCGTGCGGAAATCTTGTAGCCTCGTTAGCCGACTTGACATCCAAATCATGCTCTCCAATCACGGCGGCACAGTTCTAAAAATGTGTTCTCTGTAAAGACAACACAAAAATGCAATCATGTTACTGTGGGAATCCATATTTGTTTTCCGAGCTGATCTCATGAACACACTTTTTTGGGAACATTTTTAAAGTCGAGTCTTCCGAGTTTACGGTTGTCATGAAGGCAGTAAAATATTCCCCATTGTTGGATGTTTTCTAAGGGATTCACCGGATGTCAGGCATGAAGGACGTGTCCCTGACAAAGGCGTCACATGATTGGAAAGCCAGACACCATACTGACTGATTGCCTTGGGCTTGACGTCACTATAGATCAGTTTCTGTCCTCCTCATCCCTGCGCCATGTTTCCAAAATGTTTGCTTTGTTTTCATCGGACAGGAAAAAGATACAGCATAGACCATTTCAAGAGTTTGCTTGATTTGCTTGCTGTGACCTTTGAACCTGTGGTAGTGATTTGTTCCATATTCCACTACCCAGGTATGAAGGGTCAATGTAACGTCCAGCCAAGACCAATAAGACTAATAACCTGCCAAATGAGAGCTGATCCCTGAACTCAGTAAGAGAGCCAGCTTGGTTGATGATGTGTCTTGCATCATGATGAGTCATCATAAACTGGGTCGTCAATGGGAATAAGAGATAATAATATAATATAATAGTTCATAATAATGATAGATGCCTAGGGGAAGCAATAGCCTACAGCACCTTGAGTTTACAATGTGGGCCTACGTATGATTGCTGGTTGAGGTTGGATTTATTGTATCTCTGGTAGATATCTGAAGACATGAATCTTACCATCTTCCCTTATAGAACAGTGATGGGACGGCAGACAACTACGGCTCCTCTGCCGTTTTTACACATATGATGTGAACATTTCCATCAAGTATGAGTCTAAGTTAAAAGGACAGGTCCCAGTGGCTCTCTTCACCATGCGGAATAACTGCTTAAGTAATCTCAGCAGTATTAATGTTTCATATCGTACTTTTGCTCTGCTGTAGCAGAACAAGTCTTTATTACAAAACACATGCCTGATAGTGATGTCTCAAGTGAGAGAGAGAGAAAGAGAGAGAAAGATCGTCCTGGGGGAAGACATTGCTTATTGTACGATGAATCCTGGAAGTTAAAGTTTGTAGGTAATGTCAAAGGATTTCTGGCAGCTATGAATTCAGTGACAGAGTTTTAAGAACACAATTGAATTTACAAATAATATTAGGCCCTACTCAAATGTATTCATGATAATATTACCATGATGTTTAATCTGATGTATTTATTTCAGCCAGAGGCCTTAGTAGTGTACCAAAATCATGCCTAGGCTACATACACAAGCACAATTTGTTTGACTGCTGTCATATGCCCTTCAGGGTTATATTTCAGTTAGCCTTATATAAATCGAAATCCCTAGTAAAAATAATAATTTCTTTGCCAGTCATTCAAAGTTCAAATCTCAGGATATGGCAGCTTGCTCTAGCTAGTCTACAAGGGTCACGTGTGTTTCAGAACATTGGATAGCTCCATAAACAAGAGCGGGAGCTGACCTTTGTTCTGAAACAGGATGATGTTGGGTGTTGATATGCTAATACCACTATTTGTTTCTAGACAGCAGAACATCTATGACTGCTGTCCACCTCATTCAAATATAACCCTCAGCTGTGTAGCCAATGTCGAACTGTTTCATCAACTGTAAAGGGTGAAGATTTTCTCTCCACGTCATATTCACCAAAGACCCCACTGACTAGATACGCGTTACTGTTTTGTAACACTATACTCCGTCTAATATCATATGACTGGAGATCATAGGTTTTCTCAGGAAGAGCGTTGTTAGTCTTGGAGGAGGGGTCTGAGATAGAGGAAGACCGGCCAAATCATTTTCAGATTTCACTTAGCCTACTGCGCAGCCGCTGACTGAGAGCTGCTGCAGACGCAATGTGCGAAATGGAGCGCCGGATATTACCATTTATGTTTTTATTCATGACGGCATTGGTGGGACATGCCATCGGTTCGAAATCCAGAGCTGGGCCCAAGGTAACAGACAAGGTAAGCATTTTATCGTCTGAAGGTTTCTTAGCGACTGAAGTGACAATCTAAAGAGGAAGGTTGCTATCCATCCTATCTCTCTCTCTCTCTCTCTCTCTTTCTCTCTCTCTCGCTCTCTCCTCAGGCACACATACAATCAAACATGCATGCATGCATTGCACAGTGTCTAGAGTTCATGGTCTAATGCGTGTATGCACAAAACAGTAGCATCCTTAGGGCCGTTGAATATGAACCGGCCATGCATGTGTAACAGCGATGCAGTATTCTGCTGCGTGTGGGGGATGGGGTACGATGAATGAATGAATGCATGAATGTTCAAAGTACACAAACTTAAGATATGTTTAGGGTTTTGTTCCAGACTATGTGGGGAACAGTTAGTCTTTTCAGGAATTAGCTCCGTTGACTTAAATTATTATATAGGTATATTATATCAAGTTCAAATAAATGAAAGATCCATTAAAGGCCATCAGATAATGCACTTACTTACTAAAATGTAACCCAACTTACACCATACAATGTATCATATTGTATACATTCTAAGTAGGATGCTAAGTACTGCTGACAGGTGTTTCTTAATCTCCCAGGTCTTTTTTGACATCACAGTTGGAGGACATGAGGTTGGCAGGATTGTGATTGGTTTATTTGGCGAGGTTGTACCACAGACAGTGGATAATTTTGTCGCTTTGGCTACAGGAGAGGTATGATACAGCAAGCATGCCACGACAGGCATACAGGCATGGAATCACACGTACACATGTACACATAACTATATACATGCAGCCTACATATACCCACACACGCACACGCACACACACACACACACACACACACACAATTCTCAGAATTCTTCAGTGACATCGAAATAATATTATTTATTATTATATAAATATATTAAATATTATTTGTGATGTACTTATTTTTCGTTTTGTAGAAAGGATACGGCTACAAAGGGAGCAAGTTTCACAGAGTCATTAAAGACTTCTTGATTCAAGGAGGCGACTTCACCAATGGAGATGGAACTGGAGGTAAGTATGAAGAGGCATTATTACTGTGATCACAGATTATTGCCATGTTAATTTCTTAACCCTCTACTGCACACATTATTATGCAATCATGGAAAAAAAATTTACAGTGTTTTTTAACGTATAAAATGGACTCAAAGTAACATATTTATAATTTTTTTTATTATTATTATTTTTTAGGGGGTACTTTTGGGTACGTTGCCATTTGGCAACATTGTGCGACAATGGAGCAGCCTAATGTATTGTCTCCCAAAATTGCAGGAATTTCATAAATGATTACAGACCCCTCTTTTAGAAATTATATTGTTTTATTATTAAAATGTTAAAATGTTATCAAGAGCTTTATCAAAAGCATTATTTTAATAACACCATTTAGAAAACATCTGATGCAAATTCTTAAGAACTGTTGTCAAACGGTAAGAGGTAGTAACAGGTATAGTTACATCATAACAGCAAATACATTCACAAAGCATGCATACATTCACATTACATGTGTAAGAATCACTTGAAATCTATTCCAGGTTTGTGTATCAAACATATAACAACACAAATATTTTTAATGTGTTGTTTACAACACACAAAACAACAAACAAACAAAACAACAGCAGCATTCACAAAACATCTGATGCAAACTGTTGTCAAAATGTAACAAATGTAATGTTGTACAAATGTACAAATGTAACAATGTAACAAAATGTAGTATTAGATAGATATTTATAACATGGAAAACACATTTAAAAAGCATATGTACATTTACACTGAAAAAACCCAGCACTCTACCCAAAGCAGTACCCAGAGCAGCACTCTACCCAGAGCAGTACCCAGAGCAGCACTCTACCCAGAGCAGCACTCTACCCAGCACTCTACCCAGAGCAGTACCCAGAGCAGCACTCTACCCAGAGCAGTACCCAGAGCAGCACTCTACCCAGAGCAGCAATCTATCCAGAGCAGCCCTCTTCCCAGAGCAGCCCTCTACCCAGAGCAGCACTCTACTCAGAGCAGCACTATAGCAGCCCTCTACCCTGAGCAGCACTCTACCCAGAGCAGTACTCTACCCTGAGCAGCACTCTACCCAGCACTCTACCCAGAATAGCACTCTACCCAGCACTCTACCCTGAGCAGTACTCTACCTTGAGCAGCACTCTACCCAGAGCAGTACTCTACCCTGAGCAGACTCTACCCAGAGCAGCACTCTACCCAGAGCAGCACTCTACCGGTAGGGCACCTTTCCATTTAAGTACGGGCAGGATGGTTCGCCTCTTTTGCCACTTCAGGTTCTTGATCTTTTCCACCTGAGGTGGTGCCTCCTCCTGAACTTCAACTGAAATACATGGAAAGAGGCAAAAGATGATACACTGTAACCTTTTTTACCCTAGTGTGCATGAACAATTGGCATTTCAAATGAAATACTAGATACAGCTCCTATCAAGTATAGAATGGTAGAACATGTGCGTGTGTGTGTGTGTGTGTGTCTGTTTGTCTGAATGGGGACTGCACAATGACATTTCAGCCCTCCTCTTAGCCTTGCCATAGAATACTGCCGTGTTCATTTTCTAAACAAAATAAGTGTATATTTTACTATTAAACTTTATAAAAATAAACCAAAAATTAAATAAATGAGCAAAATACAACCATCCAACTATATCAGTCCACCTATACATCTAAATGTCTCATTCAAACAAAGCTACTCTGCTTTTGCATTAGCATGAGCAAATATGGTTCCACTACCGCACAATGTTGCCATATGGCAACATAACTATTTTATTGAATAAAAAGGTAATAATCCTATCAAAACAATGTGACAATGATTAAAAAAAGATAAGAACTTACCCCAGATGCATGAAGTTATTTTTAAATTCTGCAGAAATATGAAATATTGAGGAAAATCTTCACATATTCAGGAGCACTTCTGCAGCGACTGTAGTCATCAAAAGTGTGGGGAAAGACTGACAGTACAAGGCAGCATAGTGTCATGTGATGTAATCAAAGCATATCATTGGTTGCCACCAGATTCTACCATGAATTTAAGACCAATCATAGCTCATGTTTATTTTCAAATGTAAAGAAATGGTAAAAGAAAGGGTATGTTGCCATATGGCAACACCGTTAACTGCAAGTATAAGTAAGTAAGTAAGAAATTTGGTCTCTGCATTTATCCCAATCCGTGAATTAGTGAAACACACTCAGCACACAGTGAACACACAGTGAGGTGAAGCACACACTAATCCCGGCGCAGTGAGCTGCCTGCAGCGGTGCTCGGGGAGCAGTGAGGGGTTAGGTGCCTTGCTCAAGGGCACTTCAGCCGTGGCCTACTGGTTGGGGTTTGAACCAGCAACCCTCTGGCTACAAGTCCAATGCGTTAAGTAGGCCACGGCTGCCCCAAGTTGTTTGCTTTATAGGTATAGTCCTTCATTATTATCCCATACAGCTTTTTGCAAATTCAGCTAATTGCTTCAGTCCATGAGCTGTCTGTATGTGTGCTCATAAAAAATCATCATGCACAGTTCTAGTGTTTTCTATGCCAAGAACGTTTGTCAACATGTGGTTGTATGTTTGTTGTGTTTATCTCATCAACTTGTTTTTTTCGCTCCTGTGACATCAACTGAACTCGACCTGCAGGTAGGAGCACCTATGGCGGCACGTTTCCTGATGAGAACTTCAAGCTGAAGCACCTGGGTTCTGGCTGGGTCAGCATGGCCAATGCAGGGCCCGACACCAACGGCTCCCAGTTCTTCATCACCTCGGCCCGTGCACCGTGGCTGGATGGGAAGCACGTGGTCTTTGGGAAGGTGCTGGAGGGCATGGTGAGGAACGCACTAGAACTCACATTCTTATTCACCAGAATTCACTACATATAATTATTAGAAAAGGATTTACATCCAATGCTAGTATGAGAAGTGTGAGCTAAATTTGTTCAGTTCAGTTTGTGGTTTGACGTCTGTCAGGGGAAATGGTGAAAGTTAAATTAGATTACGTTCCTTGACCATTAACCCATTTAAGCCCAAATTTTTCCCAGACATGCAAATATGCAAATCATGTGTTATTAGCAACCCTTTGAAGTAATCAATAATTATTATTTTTTTTAAATGTAGAAAAGTAGATGAAAAATTGAGTTTTATTACTGGTCACAATTGTGACCGGTGGGATAATATGCGTATACTCAATTAAAGGTTGCTCAAATTGCTTTTTTGTTAAAATAAAGGTATTCTGACAGGACTTTTCAAACTGATATGAACACTGAGACCAATGGCAATAATAAATATGATATGTAAACATTATTCATTTACCAGGCTCGTTAAAATAGAACCCTGAATGTGTATGTCTGTGCGTGCGTGTGTGTCTGCATGTAGTTGTGAGATATATATACGCGCACATACACAATATGCACACTAACTCTCACATGCAGATACACACACAGACCATATACAGACATACACATTCAGGGTTCTATTTTAACGAGCCGAAGCTCGTCAAACAACACACAGACACAAACACACACACAGACATACACACTCACACACACACAGATATACACACTCACACACACAGATACACACTCACACACACACACAAATACACACACACACACACACACACACACACACAACATTTTTTTTCAGTAAGTATACTTCCAGTGAGGCTATTCGCAGGAAATTTTCACCGGACATTAGTATTAACTTAGGTAATCCACACATATATAAAAATCCAAACATTAACGTCTAAAAGTAGAGTTATGAGTAAAAAAGTGGAATGGCACAGGGAAAAAGTATTGAACACACTAAGAAAAAGCAGTACACAAAGGCAAGGAACAAACTGGAATCTATAAGTAGTTAGAGAAATTATCCCTCCTATCTGTGCAAATTTATATTAGCTGGGTTAGTACATACTGGTAGGCTATAAAAAGGTTTTTTGTTACCAAGGTGTCACACAAGAAATATTTCATGATAAAGGGTAAAAGCAAAGAGCTCTCCCAAGACTTTTGCAACCTTATTGTTGCAAAACATATCAATGGGACTGGTTACAGATGTACTTCAAAACTTCAGAATCATTCAGCGAGCAGTATTGTAGCCATTATTTGCAAGTGGAAGGAACATCACTGCATCATCAACTGGCCATGCACAGGATCTCCTTGCAAGATTTCTGACCAGGAAGTCAGAAGAGTAGCCCAAGAGCCAAGGACCACTCGGAGAAAGCTCCAGAAAGACATAGAGGCAGCAGGTACAATTGTTACAGAGAAAATCATAGGTAATGCACACAACCGCCATGGCCTCTATGCATGCTCATCCCGCATGACTCTATTGCTGAAGAAAAAAACATGTCAAAGCTCGTTGAAAGTTTGCTACACAACATTTGTACAATCCTATGAAATACTGAGAGAATGTATCCTGGTCAGGCAAGAGCAAAATGTAACTTTTCGGATGTCATACTACACACCATATTTGGCACTGTGCATCACCCTAAAAATACCCTACCAACAGTGAGGTTTGGAGGTGGTGGCATCATGGTGTGGGCTGTTTTTCATCTCATGGTACTAGCAGACTTCATACAATTGAAGGAATGATGCATGGAGTCATTTTGTTCCGGGAGAATCTTTACATCCACCAGGATGATGAGGATGAGACATGGCTAGACCTTCCAGCAGGACAATGATCCAAACCATTCAGCAAAGGAAACTCTCAATTGGTTTCAGAGAAAGGAAATCAAGGCCCTGACTTCAATCCAATTGAACAGTTTTGGAAGTTAACTAAAGATCAGGATTCACAAGAATCTGGAATCTTCAATATTGAAGGACTATCTGTTTAAAAGAATAGGCCAAACTCACACCAGAATACTGTGACTGATTAGTTTCATCATACAGGAAATGCCTTGAAGCTGTCATTACAAATAAAGGCTTTTCTAAAAAGTATTTCAAAAATTTCAGCAGGCGTGTTCAATACTTTTTTCCTGTGTCATTTCACTTTATTAGACATAACTCTACCTATGGACTTTAATGTTTGGATTTTTTTATATGGGTGGATTATCTGAGTTAATACTAATGTCCGGTGAAAATTGGAAGTATACTTACTGAAAAAAATGTTGACGTGTTCAATCCTTATTTTCCCCGCTGTATATATATATGTGTGTGTGTGTGTGTGTGTGTGTATCTGCAGGTGGGTGTGTGAGAACAGCAGGCAAAGTGTATGTCGCGTGCAATGTGAAGTCCCTTTGAGTGTGTATGTCTGTGTGTGTGTGTGTTTGTGTCTGTGTGTGTGTGAGTGTGTATGTCTGTGTGTGTGTCTGAGTGTGTGAGTGTATATCTGTGTGTGTGTGTGTGTATTTGTGTGAGTGTGTATGTCTGTGTGTGTGTTTGTGTGTGTGTGTGAGTGTGTATGTGAGTGTGTGTGTGTATGTCTGTGTGTGTGAATATGTGTGTGTGTGTGTGTGTGTGTGTGTGTGTGTGTGTGTGTGTGTGTGTGTGTATGTGTGTGTGTGTGAATATGTGTGTGTGTGTGTATGTCTGTGAGTGTGTGTGTGAATATGTGTATGTGTATGAGTGTATGTCTGTGAGTGTGTATATCTGTGTATGTGTGTGTGAGTATGTATGTGTGTGTGTATCTGTGTGTGTGTATGTCTCTGTATGTGTGTATGTATGAGTATGTGTATGTGTGTGTGTTTGTAGGTGTAGAAGTATGTGTGCATCTAGATACAACATTCTATCCCACCGGTCACTTTTGTGACCGTTAACATGTTTACTCATTCTGCAAACACACCAAAGACATTTGAATAATTATAAATGTATATATCATAACTAGACACCTTAAAGACCATGTGTACAAAAAATATTTGTCCTATATTTATTTTAACATACTTTAAAAACCTTTTATTTGGGAGCTGTGAGGCAGTCATCCTCTTCTCAAGGTGCAACCAGGAAGTAAACAGCTCTGGTCATGTGACAATTTACTCAAAACATTTGACACTGCACACATTTCATTGAAACACTCTATTGTTTCAATATTTACTGAAAGAGTATTGGGATATTCCCCAGTTACAGTTTTAGAGGCTTATAAGTAATTTTTTTGGGGTGAAATGGGTTAAACTATAGCAGTACATGTAGTTTCAAGTAGTGTGTGTAGCATAGCATAGCATAATGTATAGCACTATTTTTGTTTGATGAAATTTATTAGTCTCATATGATGTACTCTAAATACATTATTTATTCAAATATTATTTGAATTTCATACACATCGTTATGGTCTGTTTCTAGCCTGTGGTACACACCATAGAACTCCAGGACACAAACGATCGGAACCTCCCCTATACTGAGTGTGTGATTGTGAACAGTGGGAAGATTGAAGTCAAAGAGCCTTTTGTGGTTGAGGTAGAAGGTTGGTAACCCTGAGGTTTCATCTGAGCTCTTCTGCACAATACATATTTGATGAGACAATGTGTTTATGTTTGAATTATTTACAAATATGAGCTGTGAAATGAACTGGTCTAGTCAGTCCAATTTTTTAGATCATCTTGTCAGATGTAAATAATAGTCTAATATTTCTGTTGTTGTCTTTGTTGCTGTTGTTCTTATCATTTTTCTCATAATTTACATTTTATAGGACTTATTTAAAGGTGATCTAAGCGATATTACGCAGTTTCTAAGCTAAAACATTTTTTGTCACATACAGCAAACATCACCTCACCATCCGCTAGCGGCCTGTCCCCTGAATACACTGTAAAAAACTCAGCCCAGGCTCCAAAAATGGCAACAAAACAGCCTGGTGCAGCCTGGACTATGAAACATAAACTGTTTCAGCCAATCACCGACACGCGTGCGAGATGCACGTTCAGGAGAGTTTCAGTTGCACAGGAGGGAGGGGGAGGGAGAGGCAAGCTATGTTATCCAATATCACTTAGAGCACCTTTAAGATGTCATAAATTGTCAGTAAATGATGTCAAATGTCAGACTAAATGACTAACTATTACATCTATATACTGTAGTAACATAATCACCAGTAGTAATACTATTAGTAACAAGGACCTCAGCTGAAAACGGATGCTGTCAATGCAAATCCCATAGCATATTGCACATTATTTGGCTCGGTCCTGTTCTGTAGCATACTGACCTTGGGGAGGTGAGTGGAGAATTATTGTTTACATGAGAAGTATGATTAATACTGAAAGCAAATGTAGGGGAATAGTCTTCTGACAGAAGACAAATATCATGGCAAGGTGTACACAGGGCCTAATAAACTGCATGTGGGCAGTTGATTTGCTCATTCTGAGTGAAGTCATCATGGCATGATGGAAGTCTTCCTTTAACTGGAATCTTAATGAAAACAAACAAGCTAGAAGAGCAATCTGTGCAGATCACCAGCACACCGTTGATGTATGAGACAGTACAGATGTACTTCATGTATACTGTATTTAGGCTTGAATAGACATGTTGCTCTGTGGACAACTTCCATGTGGATGGTGAAACATGATGTCTATAGCAGTCATGAGCCTGATGCACGTGATGCTCTCTTTTCCTCTTTAGTTATTATTTCCAAACGGATGTCAGTGCCAAACGCAGATGAGCAGCTGCAACATTTCTTCAGCACTTTATAATTCTCAAAAAAAAAACTAAAATCCTAAAAGAAATCCTTAACTTTTGCACATTTAAAGTAGCTAATTAAAGCAAAATGTAGTACGATCTTCAGGGGTGTGGGAAGTGTGTAGCCACTCCATAGCCAGGGCTATGTCTGTAGCTGGATCAATTTTATTATCTTAGTTGCTCTGTTACTTGAAATGTTATGTATCACCTTAAAAGCTCATCTTTAGAGTTAAAAAGCAAGTAAGATGTTTTTGTCTAAACCTAACAAGCTAACCAACTAACAGCCAAGAGTCTTGCCTTTAAAACACCTGCAACAGCACAGCTGTTACTAACTGATGTCTTCCCGTGATACATGATGAGAATGCTGTAACAGTTGTACCTGTATTTCTGCAGTGTTTTTGTACCCTACCTGCATATTGTGACTTCAAATGATGCAGATTTAAAACATGTCCATGGCACTGATTATATTAGATCAGATAGCAACTTCAAAAGTATGCAGTGCTGCAGTTCTAAATGTAGGTGTAGATTCTTGATAAAGACAGTCACTTAGAACTTTTGTCATGCACCAACTCTACTGCCTATGCAAAAGCTGAGCTCCTGACTGGTCAAAACACATATTGTACTTGAAATCTTGGCACTCACACAGTGGTGTTTAATGTGGGCTAGACACGGATTCATTGCCAATTTAAATGTGTGAGCTTGATATTTTTAATGACACCTCACATTGTAATTATTAAGTATATTTTCTTGCATTCATGTATGCAGTCTGAATAATGTCCATTGTTAGATGTTGTTTACTCAGCTGGTAATCTGAAGAATATTCAATAATCTTGCGGTTTTGTCTTTTGGGCTTTAGTTGGCAATATGTCCACAAGCAAAACAGTCTTTAGTCATTGAGGAGCATGGGTCTGTTAGAGTCAAGCGTTTCCACACCTTCTTTGAGTTATAATCAATATTAATAATATCAGTGTACAATATCAGTGTTCTGAGATGGTGTCATATCAAGTCATATCAAGTTTTTCCAAAATAATTGTTAAATCACCAGTAGAGATGAGCAATAGGTCACATTAATGTGCAACAAATGTCACATTGTCACAATGACACATAATTTATTGTTATACATGTTTATTGTTTATTTATGTTTTTCAGCAATAATACGTGTTTGGTCTGTTTATTGTATGTGCTGTAATTTCCTTTGTGTTTTTTTCATGTCACTGAATGAAACATTGAAACACAGTGGACAAATGTTATTCATGTTTACTTTTTATTAAAGAGTTTTTATTTCATAACAAGATCACGCTGTCCCTGTTTTGTTTTTGCAGCTCTAACTGAGTTGATGTACTAGTTCTAATGGTCAGACACCGATAATAATATAGATTTCATATTGGTATGACACTTGTGTCAGAGAACTTGACTTTAATTCTCAAGGTCTACAGTCGCACTGGCACAGCTGCTAAGATTCTGGTTAAAGATCTTGGTTTGTGAAAATATTAAAAGCCGGGTATATTTTTATGTTGGGCTTTAAAGCAAATGTTTCCTCTCAATCTCTCTCTCTCTCTCTCTCTCTCTCTCTCTCTCTCACACACACACACACACACACACACACAGACCCATCTGTGACATTTGTGTCACGCAAGGCTGTGTATTTTGGTTTTATACCACCCTGTTTCTCAACATCTGGAAACACATTTCCAGCTCTGACCTCAAGAACAAAGGTTAACAAAGTGTGAGAAATATGACTGTTGAGATCCTCCCCCCACCTTGTCTCTTGGTTGAGAGATTGAAAAGGACAACACTTAGAATAAAAGAGTTGTATGATAACTACAGTGTATTATACTGATATAGCCATATCCTGTAGAAACATAGAAATGTAAATGTGAAAAGATTTATTATTTCTCAAATCCAGAAACTTAGCTGTTGGTGTATTAACAGTGACCATTATTCATTAGAAAGTGTTCAAGTCTGTAATTATGTTTGATTTTATTGATGTAGCTGACCAGTGCCGGGCTACACTCTTAAAACTAATGTGTTGGAAACAACACAAACTGTGTTGTCCCTATCTGGACACAGAGATGTGTTAAAAACAACGCAAGTTGTGTTGTTTTCAACACATCTGTTTTAAGAGTGTATGTGCATTTGTAAAGCGGAATGATTCTTTCACCCTTTATGTGCACGTGTGTCTGTTCATGGTGTTTATTACGTTAGATCCAGCAACTATGTTTTGCACTCAACTATTTCCCCCCTGTTGCCATACACACATACACACATTCACACTGTAATACAAACATTCACACTGTAATACAAACATTCACACTGTAATACACACATTCACATGGAAAGATGCACACAAAACACCTTTTCCCTTCCTCTAAGAGGAGACTCTGTAACCTCCTCCTCTTCACAGTGCACACTGCCCAACACACACACACACACACACACACACTCAAGCTGAGAGGGGATCAATGGGGAGGCCCGGGCGGTGGAGCTGGAGTTGCTGGTGGATATGTGGGAGATGACAGGCTTCATTAGAGCGCCTCTGGCCCTGTGAGGAGGCCCCCTGTGGGGCTGCCAGCTGCTGGCTGATGGGACGCCACGCTGGAAAAGGTCAAGAGCAGACAAATCAGCCCGGCGGAAACGCTCTTAAACTGCCACTGATAGAACCGCGCGTCAATGCGCTCCTGCCGGCTACACTTAGATACTTACGTTGTGTCTTTGTGTCTTTGTGTGTTGTGTAGTGTGAACAGTATGCACGTTTTCTTTAGCTGCTCTTTTTGTCTTGATGCGTGCATGTGATCATTCTGTATCTGTGTACTGTATATGTTCAGTGTCTCTCTGTCTCTCTGTCTGTCTCTCTCTCTGTCTCTCTCTCTCTCTGAAATATATCAGATGTTTGGGACATTTTTGGAGATGTTGTTCTAAATATCATTGCAGACAGACCAAAAACTTCATGTACCTACAACTGAAAATGAGAATGCTTCAAGAGCGTGTTCAGAATCAAGAATTCTGTGCTTTCTGTGCTGTATGGGACTTAAGCATGTACTGAAGTGCTTAGTGTGCTGTATGGGGCTTAAGCATGTACTGGAGTGCTTAGTGTGCTGTATGGGGCTTAAGCATGTACTGGAGTACACTGTGCTGTATGGGACTTAAGCATGTACTGGAGTGCTTAGTGTGCTGTATGGGGCTTAAGCATGTACTGGAGTACACTGTGCTGTATGGGACTTAAGTACTGGAGGGCTTCCTCTGCTGAGAGTGAGATCCAGGTCCAGATAGAAACTGATCACATGTGTGTAGAACATCTAACTAATATTATCTCTCTTTCCCTCTCTCCCTCTCTCTCTCTCTCTCTCTCTCTCTCTCTCTCTCTTTCTCTCTCAATCACACACACACACACACACACACACACACACACACACACACACACACACACACACTCTCTCTCTCTCTCTCTCTCAGTCTCTTGCTGTCAGCAGAATCTTTCTCCGATCTCCGCTCAGTTTCTGCTATATTGACTGGCTTGTAATGACAGTGTCTAAGTGTCTAACCCTGTTATACTTTGACAATTATCACCGCCGCCTTCAGGCCTCCAGGTCCACACAATTAGGCTGGGTATTATCATATTGACATTTCTGACACCCAATGGACAGAGCGCTGATCAGATAGGGAGAGCTCGTATAGTTACTGCATGAGGACTGGACACTACCCTGACCAACTGACTTCTGCCTCATCTGCTAATTGTGTATTTGCTTTGGCTGTTGGACATGGGTTAGATTTATGGACACCTGTGTGGTAAAGATATGTATTTGAACCCCATTCGGGAACGCCTAAGTAGTTCACAGTTTTGGTAAATAACTTCAATCTTTTTTCTTTTCACTTGCTGCTGCACCTTTGGGGCCTGTATGCTCGTGCTGGTCTTTATGTAAGTGTGCCTGACACCTTTTTAGATTCAGTGCTAAAGCCCGAGGCCTAAAACCTTTCGACTGAATACTTCTTAAAAATGTGTAATGACTAAAGTCCCACCACTACAACCACTCCAAAAATCTTTACTGTTCCATCCCCTTACATTGGGAACAAGACACTAGGTGGACAGCATTGATTGTCCTCTCTCTGTTTCTCTCCCTCTCCTTCTCTCCTTCTCTGTTTCTCTCCATCCCCCTGTGCCGTTCAACCTCCCACAGAGCATCACCAATTGTCTGGATTTTTCCTCCTCCAGCCAGCTAAAATATGGTGGCAAATTTACAAGGGGGACTTGTTCTCCCCTGCTCCTGGCGAGCCACCATCACTCAGAGGAAAACGTTGTGAAAATATCAGAGGGAAGAGGCGGCAGACAGGGGAGAGGTATAAACAGTCTAATGATTTCCCCAGAGCCTCTGCCACAGAGCCATGTCACGGCGAGCAGCAGAAATGGTGACATATCCTCACTTAGGATGCTTGGGAAATCGAACACTGACATTCTTTTTAGGCCCCGGCTTCCTCATCAGCCAATTACCGCGGTAGCCGAGCAGCCCCGGCCGGCACGGCGGAGGAGAGAGCCGGCTAACCTTCTGAGATGATGTGTGTGTACTCTGCCAGAACCCACCCAAACGCTGTGGCCCTCGGGGCGCCACAACCCAGCACGGCTATTTATAAACGCATTCCAGATTCTCTGCAGAAGCTACCGATCAAACTTTGCCTCGTGCAGGGACTTTTTCACCAACTGCCATCCAAAATAGATACAGGCAAGTTTTTTTTTTGTTTCCAAGGGAAAGAAGTGCATTTGTAAAACAGGCATAGTCAAGGTTCAGAAAGTAAGTGTCCCCACGCCCTGGTGTTTGGAGCCAGCCATGTGGAATTGCTAATCAACACAAGCACGAGTTGGAACTAATGAGGTGGGCGCTGGCTAGTGTGGTCAGCTGGAGCAGGGCATGGATGGAGACACACAGCAGGAAGGCCTGTTCATCAACACAGCATCACTGATATCAAACACACAGATGTCGCTCAGTAAAGATCAACTACTTTCATTTGTATTGTAGAATTTGGGAAATGTTTGAGTCGCTTTTATATATAACAGAACATTTATCAGGGCTTGGTCAGAAAGGAATTGTTTAACAAATCAAAGGGAACTTTCACCAGAGCACTCTGCACATAGTCCCATTTAGTCACAGGTAGCATGGGATGAGTTTTCACCTGTTCATGTACAATGCTCAACAATTACTTTTATCCATAGCTTGGTTTTAATGTTTATGTCCACCTAATACAAAACAAAACCTAAAAGATGACAGCAAAGGATCATTGGTATGTTGAAAGGTCAAAGGATCAGATTTGTTACAGGGACCAGTGACCCATAAACCCATCAGTGTTACTGGTAAGTGTAAGGTCCACCTCTACAGAGGAATGCTTTAATGGACCTCCTCTGGACACATACTGTGGCAGCACTGTAGCTCTGGTCATCAAACTATCTTGCCTCTTTTCAGAGCCAGTGGGGGGGGGGGGGGGGGGTGGGGGGGTGGTGTTTAAGCTGTTGAAAATTAAAGAAAAGTGGCTTTACTCAGGGGATGGCGTTTCTAGGCCTTTGGTCTTCACATCGGCTGATGTCCTCCATGGTCTCTCCTGCCCGGTGCTCTCTGTGCTGGGGCAGTTTTACAGCAGGGCTGAGGAAGGCCTATCTTGTATTTGTCTGAGTAATGTTTCTGCTGTGTGCTTCTCAGTGTGGAGTGGACGAGGCAGTGGCCCCTACATTCCCTCTGAAACTAATTAGCACTGAAGTGTGCTGTGGAGACGCAGCACAGACACAGACACATGGAGGGTCAAGGGGGGGAGGCTTTCTCCTCTTCTCCTTCTTTCTTCTCCTCCCTCTTCCTCTTGTTAATGTGTCTTTCCATCTCTGTATTTCTGTGTCTCCCACTTTTATGAAAACTCTACCTTTTCATCTTTCATTCTATCCCCAGTCCCGTTTCTTTTTATATCCATCCTTCTTGTTCTCTCATAGACAATTAGACTCACTCTAAAAAACAATAGCCCCAGCTATTGTAATCTATTTCCTGTAAAGAAATGCGAGAGATTTTTATAAAATGCTGTTCAGAAAAGGTGGGTTGGAATACATATGGAAGAAGCACATTGGTCTGGTGGTCAGCGGCAAGGCTGGACTTGAGGGTCACTGAGGTGAGGCAGTGTTTAATAGGGAGGAGATTGGGTGCTTTACAAATCAGTAGTGATTCAACTCACCTGCTTTTCCAGGTTTTATTTTCATATCATGACATAATGACCTCCCCCCCCCCCCCCCCCCCTCCAGGCTCCCAAGCTTGTGTTTTGGAGAAGTTAAGGGGGCTGCTGGTTAAATTGGACGGGTTGAAAAAAATCAATTCTGCTCCATCACCTTCGTTTCCTTTGTTCTCAGTGCGGAGAGAGGAGATGGCGAGAGGAGGAGAGGAGCGAGGGATGAGGCCAGGAGGAGAAAAGGAGAGGCTTGGCCATGCCTGGCCCCGGCGATGGCCTGCCAGGCCAGATCAATAGCAGCTGAATGCCATCTGCTTGGGCCAGCAGATCGCCACCTGAAGTCGGCTCCATGCATCTTCCCCTATTGAAAGGTTATTTTTATGCGAGTAAACAATTCATCCTCTTGGCCGTGTGCTTTTTGCTCGTTTACCACCAGCCGATCAATACAATATGCAAAACGAAAAAAAAATTGAATCCTAAGAGTGAACCTGATGCCCAGGTGGCGGGTAATCGATGGCCCCTGGCCGCTAAACTCTGACGTATGTGCTGCATGCTTTATGGCTCCTGATGCAAATTACACTCCACTCTGCGGTGAAGAAAAAATCTCTCTCTCTTTCACACACACACACACACATACACACACACACACGCACACACACACACACACACACACACACACACACACACACACACACACACACACACACACACACTCATTGCTCACAAAAAGTTCTAATTTTTATGGTTAGGAAGCAAATGAAGAAGACAGGCTTGTGGAAGAACAAAATAACAAAACACACCCAAACGAATTGAGCCTCGTTTTTGGCCAATGACTTGTGCGGTTTGCTCTTGGCAGGATGTGACCTCGCAGCATCAGCTTTTCTGTCATCTATCAAAGGCTACATATTCCCTCTAGACTAGCATAGGGCCTGGGAGCAGGAAATCAGAATGAGAGAGGCTAAAGAAGTTAAAGACAAAGAGGGGAAACAGAAGAAAGAACAAGGGAGGTAAGTAGCAGGGGTTGAAAGAGAGATGGTCTGCATGCATGAGAGAGAGAGAGAAAGGGAGGGAGGACATGAAGAAGGGAATGATGCAGCGCCATGATGTCTTGCGTTTGGGGGCATCATGGCGGTGATGGCGGCTGTCTGACCCACGTGGCTCGGTCGTCAGGGGAGACGGCGCTCTCCCCAGCCCCACGCTCCACTGGTCATGCTGAACCTGTTACAGCTCCAGGGGGGATTGTTTGCCTCTTATTAGATTTTCCTACTGCACAGCCATTAGTGATAAATGTACGAGAGCATTCACTGTCAAGTTAATCAATGCTGCCAAAGTTTTGTTGACCTAACAGCAATCTATAAAAGCAGCAAGGCTGTTCGTTCCTTTCCCCACGCCCGCACGCCCGCCCGCCTCTCGGAGATGACAACTCTCTCCACTGGGGGGGTCCACAGACCATCCGAATCCTCTTTAAAGACTGAGGGGGGGGGGGGGGGGCATCTACGGTTTGAAGCATTGTCTAACAAATTGAAATACTGTC